>NW_022900917.1:83760334-83843385 GCF_012274545.1 Fukomys damarensis
CGCCCCACCCGCCTGCCTCGCACCGGGTTTTACTCACCCGCGAGCGCCGAGCCGCAGCCGTCCACCGGAAGTGCTGTCCGCTGCCGGTCCGCTCCTCGAGGCCTTCCCCCGGTCATTTCCGGGGTTGCTCTAGGCAGGGCGGAGGACTCGGCCTCAGTGGTGTGTGGGAGGCGAGCCCGGGCTGAGCTGGGGCTAGAGGCGAGGCGGGAACCCTGCGGGTTGGTCTCCCCTTTCGTAGAGTTGGTGCCAAATTACGAGAGCCCTGGTGTTATGAGAAGTGGAAATACTGTTTTGAGTGAGGCTCAGTAGTCCGAGAAGGGTCGGCGCGGAAGGCCAGGCAGGTCTGAGCAGGGAGCTCCCAGGACCTTCCTACTTCCCTATCCGCTGAGTGCCCTGGCCCGTCTGGCCAACCTGACCTGGAGCCTCACCCTGGCATAATTGTCTCTGATGAAGAGATTTGAAATGGCTGAGCTGAAGAGACTTCAGTGACATTGAGACTTGAGTATTTGCTGCGATGGAGACTTTGGGGGATCTTGAGATGGGGTGAAACTTTGAGAACTGCAGAGGTGCACTGTGGTGGGCTGGATGATGACCCAGGGCACTCACATCCCAGCCTCCAGAACCTGTGAACGTGGGGCCTTCCAAGGCGGGAGAGAATTGGTGGATGCCAAGTTAAGATTCCCAAGATAAAGTTCTGATTATCCAGTGGTCATCACAGTGTGAGGCAAGAAGAGCAACGTGATGGCCAGGGCAGAGGGGCTGGGGTCACACAGAGAGGCGAGGCACGTGTTCTGAAGAGGAGGGAGCGGCCCCAGCAGAGGAAAGCAGGTGGCTTCTAGAAGCGAGGAAAGCAAGGAACAGATTTCTCTCTTAGAATGTAGCCCTGCTGACATATTGATCTTATCTCTAAAGGTCTCATTTCAGACTTCTGACCTTCAGGAGTGTAAAATAATAAATCTGTGTTTAGTCTACCATGTTTATGCTAATTTTTTCCCATCGCTATAGAAATGCATACAGATTTGGGGGACTTACTCCTCCTCACTTCACATCCTTCCTTTTGCTCTCAGGATCCTATTCTGCCTGCTTCTCTCTCCTCACTGCCTTGCAGGTTTCCAGCTGACGGGACCCACTCCTTAGCTGTGTTTGCTCTATCTGTTCGCACTGCCCATGTGGTCTCCAGTATCAGGACTTTAATACCAGGAAAGAGGGTGGCTCCCATGTCTCCTGCCAGGACCGCCCCCCTCCACTGAAATCCAAACTACCATCTACCGCACACCCTACACAGCTTCCCAGCAGCACCTCAAAGACAGGGTTTCTGAAACAGTCCTCCACTTCCTGCCCAGCCCTGCTCCATCCACAGCTCTCCCATCTTAGTCAGTGGCAACTCCACCATCTTAGTTGGACCAGAAAACCCAGGAGCCCCCTTGACTCTCTCTCCCTCGTACCTGATATCCAATCAGCCGGGATCTCTGATTGGCTCTGTCCATAAAACTCATCTTTTTTACCTCTCCAGCTGCTGACCCCTTGTCCATACCTCCAGGATCTTGCAGGTTCTTCTTTCCTGTCCCTGCCTTTTTTTTTTTTTTTTCCGTCTTTATGCCATGATCAGCTGTCAGCTGTTGCATAGCAAACCACCCTAAAACTTACTGCCTTGAAACAGCAACCACCCCATCTAGCAATGGTTCTGTGGGTCAGAAGTTGTACACTAGAATTAAATATGTTTGACAGGAGGAAATTGAGTTACGGAGCATAGCAAGCACGTGGTGGGATTAGAATCCAAGATCCCTGGAGTAGCTCCCTCAGCAGGGTTCCTGGTACAACCAGGTCCCAGATGTTGGCCCTACTCCAGTGCTTGTCTCTCTGCTGCCACCCTGTGGACCTGGGACTGAGTGCACCTCTCAGACCTGCCTCCCAGATGGCAGGGGTAGGGGCTTGGCACAGAACAAAGCCTAGGGCATTACTCTGGGACCCTCAGGCTACCTCTTAATGGTGAAATTCACTCTGGAGAGGGTCATAAAGAGAAAGAAGGAAGAAATACAGTGGTGTCCCCTGGAGCCCGACACAGAAGTTCCCTCACTAAGCTATGTCCCAGTGCACAGGGTCATGGCTCCAGACCAAACCTGGACAGCTGCAGCAGATCTAATGGCCATTCACAGCAAATTGGCCTGGAGAGTATCAGTCTCCTTGCTCAGGTTCTGGAGGCTCAAAGTGAGGAATCATCAGCTACCAGTCCTTCCAGGAGGGTCTTAGGTCGTGTCCCAAGCAGAGGGGTATTTGTGAAGCCCACTGCCCAGTGGTAGAGAAAGGAAACTGTCCTAGAGGCATCTGGAATCCCCTGGCTCACCAACCTCCAGGAGGGAAGAGTGGGCATGAAGAACATGGAGAGGCAGAGGGGCTACTGGTGGAGCTGAGGGCTGAGGACAGGGGTGATGCCCAGCAGGAGTGGGTTCAGGGCAGGGCCACTGATAATGCTTGGTGAGACCAGGAAAAGGTGCCTCATCTGGGTAAACAGGGGTCATGGGAGAATTAGAGACAGAATGGTGGTGGGCTCTGAAGGACTGTACTGCCCAGCCTGTTGTCCAGAAAGCATTCCCGAGATTCAGTCCCCCAGTGTCCACTGAAAACCTGCTCAGGACACCTCACCTAAGACCCTCCTGGAAGGACCAGTGGCCGGCAGGTCCTCATTTGAGACCTCCAGAACCTGAGTGAGGGGCATTTCCAGGGCCCAGGTCCCCTTCCACACAAAGGGCTGCAGGCAGAGGGAACAGCTGCATGGCAGGGTCAGCCCACGGGCTTGGAGGAAGACTGCAGGAGGCCAGCTACACGGGGGCTCATGGTGACAATACCTATGCTTTATTTGGGGAGAGCAGTGATCTGCCCAGACTGACGCACACTCGTTCTCCCCCAACATTCTTACCACACCATCATACCCATACCCATGTGACTTGTATGGCACAATCACACACCATCACACTCACATGTCACATGCACACACAGAGACCTCGTAAGACATGGCCTTAATGGGGGCAGCTCCAAGGGTGACCCTGAGGGATCCGGCTGCACAGGAGTTACACCCCTCACCTGCCAGTGCATTGTTCCGAAGGAAAATATCTACAGCTGTGTAAGCAGAAGTCAGTTGTGGTTTTGCATTGAATGTGCCACCTTAATTTTTAAAACTAGCTCTATATGAAGTAAAAAATTCAGGCAAATGTTATGTGTGGTTAGGCATAGGGCTTCATGGCCTGTTGGCAAGGACTTCCTGCTAGAGGTCTACACCCAGGGAGCAGCAACTTCTGTACTATGTGAACAGGTAGGAGAGCCCAGCGGGTTTGGGCTGCACAGCCAGGCAGGTGGGTGGAGGACTAAAACAGAACAGGAAAATCTGGAGTCCCAGGAAGTGACTGGAGTGCAGGGGACCAAAGCTAAGGGTGAGTCATGTGGACACCACACCCAGACCCTGTCCACTGCCCCTCTGTGACAGAGCTTTCCAGGGAGTAGGACCACTAGAGGATCCAGGCTCAGTTTAGTCTCAGGGGCTGCATTCAGTGTGTGCCCAAAGCACAAGTGATGAGGAACTGTGGTCAGGGTGACCATGGTCAGGACCCGCTGTATGAGCATACCAGGGCTCAGTGTGTGACCAGGGTCGGAGCTTAGGGTGTGACTGTGATCTTGGCTTATTTGGGGACCAGGGGCAGAGATCAGACTAAGCCGAGTGTGGGCTCACTGTTGGGCTGATCAGATTTCAGTCTGTGGTCAGGGTGAGACTGCAGAAAAGTCACAGTCACAATCGTCAATACTTGAGCTGTGGCCATTAGGCCATCTCTAGGCCAGCTCCCACCCTTGGCTCTGCTGACACTGGAGGCTGGGGATTATGTCCTGTGTGATGCAGGGTGCTGAGTAGATCCTGGGCTTCGGCCTGGGCCTATTCTACCCAGTGCTAGCCCTGGGACAGCTAAAACTGTCTCCCGGCCTTGCCAAATGAGCTGAGGAGAGGGCAGAATTGCCTGTTCAAGAACCACTACCTTGAAGTACTGACTTGATATCAAATCTGATCGGCAAACACATCCACACCTGTAAATATTTGGAGAATGAATGTTCAGGCTGGTGCCGGGTGCAGGGTACCTCCAATACAGAGACAGATAAGGAAGGGTCCTGTACTGGACGGTGAGTCCCAGAGGACTGGGGCTGGGTGGGATGAGGGGTCAGATAGGCAGCAGTCACACAGAGAAATAGCCAGGCCTTGACACCTGACTCATGGCACACGGACTGCCCTTGGCTGGAGGGAATGTTCAGAGAGAAGTTCTGGGAGGGGAGAGAGGACAAGACAGTGTCCTGGGGAGGCTATACTTGCCCTGTGTGACCTTTAGCAATGCCCCCGCAGCCTCTTCACTGTGAAAACAGAGAGCTTCCAGGGTGAGCCCAATCTATGAGGTATTAGGGAGCTGGGCAGGGGAGATCCCCAGGCTTGGAGCTGCCTGATCCTAGGTGGAAGCCAGGCTGGTTGGTAGGCATTGCAGAGTGCCAGGGTGAGGGGTGTGGGTCTTGTGTCACTCCTGATGTGTCATCTCCGTCCAAGACTTCGGTGACTCTAGGGAGCTGTCCAGAAGGCTGGGGGTGGTGGACTCCTGAAGCTCCCCCTCCCTGCCACACCTTCACCATTCGAATGCTCCAAGGCCCTTCTCAGGGGACATGAGGTGGGGGAGGAAGAATGTTTAGGAAACCAACAGGACAGGAGAGTCCCAGGGAACTCCGGGATGTCCCTCAGCCCTGAGCAAGTGGGCAGTGCCCTGGCTAGTGCTTCTATCCACTAACATCCAGCCAGAACAGTGGCATGTCACAGGGGTCATTGGAAGAGTCTGGCAGGGGGACATAGAGGGGCTCAGAAACAGGGACCACAGACAGCCCACAGCCCACAGCAGCAGGGAGCCACTGGTGTACCCTGGGCCTGGTAGCAATATGGAAGGAACAGGGACCAGCAGCTGGCTGGGGAAGGCTGACCTGCAGGGACTGGGCCCTCTCATAGCCACAGCCACCAGGGCCCAGGCATCAGGGTGCTGGAGCGGGAGAGGGCTTGGCCTCTATGCCTTCCTGCTGTGCCCAGGTGCAGAGGAAGTGGGGATGGTGAAGCACATCTGCAGTGCCTGGGCTCCTGCTTCTTCCTTCTCCCTGGGCACTATAGAAAGCTGAACATTTCCCTGAGTTCCAGCTTGTGGGAATTAACAAGGCACTGAGAGTAAAACCTCAGCCCAGGATGGCACCCACTGCTCCAGAAAGGTGAGCCTGTAGCTGTCCCCAGTGGCCCCCCCCCCGGGGGGGGACCACCCAGGAAAACCCCACCCTGTGACTCCTGCTAGTTGCCAAGACAGCATCCACTGCTGTTCTGTCTGGGATCCTCTCTCACTGAGGCCCGTCAGCCAGTGGCCCACAGGCCCCAGGAGAGCAGCACAGCTTCCCTCAGAGCACAAGAGGCCCCAAGGAGGGCCCTGTTCCTCTGCTAAAAGACTGGGTGGGCCTCGAGAATGTGGTCTCCCTCAAGAAAGGGTTTCTTCTCAAGAGTGTGGTCTGGTCCCACTTGGTAAGGCAGGAGGCATAATCTGGGGTCTGAGGACTTGCCAGTCTTCCTGCAGGGAGAGTGCCCCAACCTAGGCAGGACCTGCTCCACCCAGAGGCAGAGAAAGGACAAAGAGGTTAAGAGAGAGTTTGGGAGTGGCCCCAGCAACCTGTTGCTGTTGACTGGCTAGTGTGGCTTCCCCTGCTGGCTGCTGCTATATAAAGTCCTCCTGAGGCCTGCTCCCCTGAAGACTTGTAACCATGAAAGCTGTCCTCCTTGCCCTGCTGGCCATCGGCTTGGCCCTGCAGCCAGGTGAGGCTTTGGCTACCATTGGGGCAGGGCTGGGAAGGGATGGGGGTGTGAGGACAGAAGGGGGCCCCTGAGGGCCAGACAGAGGGGAGGAGGAAGGGAAGAGGAGGGCAAAGGAAGGAGGGTCTCATCCCACCTGGTACCTTGGACAAGTTCTTGACACATCTGAGGGGCAGGTTTTGGAGGTGGCATGCCTACTTTGCACCCCTTGAGCAGCACTGGCTCCTAGAGGGACAGACAGATGGATAAGGATGCTAACCAACAGCCTAGGAGGGCAGGGGCCAGAGGCCTCAAGCTACAAGCACCCCAGGCGGAAGGGGGGAAGAATGGGTTGTGGACCTAAAGGTCACTCCCGAGGCCATCACTGGCTTCTGCTCCTCCAGCTGGAGCAGTGGCCACCCAGGCTGAGGACCTGTGGAGACAGGGGTGTCTGCTCTGCTCTGGCTCAGCCCTCCTGCCAGGTGTCCCCGGGCACTTCACCAGCCTGCTCAGAATCTCAGCTTAATCTTCTGGATAATAGAGAGGATTAGGAAAATTGCTGCTGAGACCACTGGAGCACTAAACAGGGAAAGGTTTGGGTGTACTGAGGGCAGGGCTGGGAATGCAAGGCATGTTTTCACAAGCTTTGCCCTTTTCTGACGAGAGGACACTTAATTGTGACACCTGGTATGTGGGGGCCCCACCCCAGAGACGTGGCCCAGGGGCTCACACACAGTAACCCTAGAAGGGGCTAAGAAGCCAGCTGGGATTAGACAAGGACAGGTGAGCGGATGTCTGGTGGCAGGGGGAAGGGTCTTGACAACCCCTGGGGGCCAGCTGGCCTTTCCAGGTGCTACTGGCAAGTCCTGGAGCTTCTCACCCTTCCCTGGAGGGAGCACAGGCACCTAATGAAGACTTTGGTCTCTAATGGTGGGAGGTGGTGCTTCAGTGCCATGAGCAGAGGCAGCAGGGGAGCCTTTCCTGGGAGGAGGAGGTACGTGGACCTCTGTAGAGGTGGCCCAACCTCAGAGGGATCCTGTCTTCCCAGGTCTGGAGGGGCCTGGGGGAAGTCCTCTAAAGGAGGCTGGCAGACTCTGGGGGACCCCCCTCCCCAGCAGGGTTTGGCAGCCACTGAGTATCCCGCCCTCCCATCTGCAGGTGCTGCCCTGCAGTGCTATTCCTGTACGGCCCAGATGAGCAACCAGGACTGCCATAATGTGAAGAACTGCAGCCAGACTGAGACCTACTGCTGGACGTCCCATGTCCGTGAGTGTCAACCTGCTGTGCTCCCTCCTCTCCACTGGCAGCTGCTAGAGAGCCTGGGCCTTGTCCCTGCCACTCCACCTTCTGCCAGTCTACTCACTTACTCATCTATCCCCAAGTGCCTGCTCAGCTTCCTACCTGTCTACCCTGTGCTCAGGGTACTTAGCTCCAGGCCCTGATGCCCTGGGCACTTAGATGTGGATAAGACCAAGCCCCTGGCATTGGGCAGCTCTTGGTCTCATGGCCAGCCTGGGGGATGGGGAGCTGGAGCTCCCGTTAGAGGAGGCACAGGGTGGAGGGATGGGGCAGGCCTAGACAGGTGAGTCCCAGGACCTGTCCTCAGCCAGTGGTCACCATGCCCTCCAGGTGCCATTGGGATCCTGAAACTCATCAGCAAGGGCTGCACCTCTGAGTGTGTGGATGACGCAGACAACTACTACGTGGGCAAGAAAAACATCACTTGCTGCTCCACTAATCTGTGCAATGTCAGCGGGGCCTATGCTGTGCAGCCAGCCACCACCCTGGGACTGCTCACGGCGCTCATTGGGCTGCTTCTGTGGGGCTCCGGGCAGCTGTAGGCTCCAGGGATGGTAGTACCCTAGCCCTGGGGTTCCTCACACACCTGGCCCAGTCTGCCCTGACCAGTCCCTGCTGTGGCTCCCTCCAGGACTCCTGTCCAGTGGCCCTCTAGTGACATGAACTAGTGTCCACTCTAGTGACATGAACTGTCTGCAGCTGCCCAGTATCCCAATGGGCCCTCCATCTCTGATCAGGCACCTCCTTCTCCAGAGTGCCTTTCCCTCAGCCCCCTCCAGGAGCTGAGCCAGGTCAGTGTGGGGCAGCACTTGGAGGCCTAGAAATGGCTAAGAAGAGAGGTTGGGGAGCAGTGGGGGCTAGATGTGAAGCCCTGATAGCCCCTCATGTTCAAGGGACCTGGGGAACGGCAGCTCCAACACACAGTGGGTCTTTAATAAACACCTCTTGGGTAAGTGGGAGAGAGCTTCGTCTTTTCCCTAGTACCTGGTAGGCATCGGGTAGAGGTGAGGGCTGTGTCTGGTGTGGATGTGGCCTTGACATCAGAGCTGTATGAGGGCCTTGGCAGGAGCAAATGTGGGGTACATGGAAGGAAGATATCCACAGGGGACCAGGAAGCTTTTCTTAGGGCTCCTAGCCCTTGCTATGCAGCCCTGAGCATGTGCCAAGTGTCTCTGGGCCCCAGTGCTCATCTGTGGCCTTCCTTGCTATGATGACAGTCCCAGAACTCTCACCGGGGGAGGGCTCCTGGTGGGAGGGTGTATCACTCAGCTTTCCCATCGTTGGGACACAAACCTGACACCCTACAATTTAAAGGCAGAGAGGTCTAATATGACTCAGGGTTTCCAGGGATTTAGCCTATGGTTGACCGGCTCCAAGGCAGAAGTATCGTGGCAGAACAAAGCTGCTCAGTTCATGGTGGCCAAGAAGCAGAGGAAGAGGAACAGCACTAGAGAGGAAGGGGCCAAGGACCAGATAGGCTACCCAGAGTCATGACTCCATGACTCACCCAGACACACCCAGCAGGGTGCTTTACCAATCGCCTGGGTGGCTTCCAAGACAATCACATTGATAGTCACGCTTAACCATTGCCCCACTAACTCCTTCAGACCTCACGAGCTTGTTTTCCAAAACTTTTGTTCTAAGAGCTGAAGGTTCGCAGTAAACACTGAGATGACAGGTCACCACCCTACACTGACCCCAAGGCCCAGACTCTGCCCTGGGCTGCCTCGTTCAACCTCCTGTGTTCCTCTGGGTAAGTCGGCCCAGGCCCTTGGGCTCTGGAGGCTTGTTGGGAGGACATGTCCACCTCCTTCCTTCCCTGGTCCTGGAACTTGGCCTGCCTGTGCTTTGGGCTGGGGACAACTGGGGCCCCGGATGGGAACCTGCAGTGGCACTTCCAGGGAAAAGGGGGCCCATGGAGGCTTAGGGAAGGGAGGCATTTGCTGCTTGTATCATGAACTGAGCCAAGGTCAGAATTTTGTCCTGGGACTCTGGGGGGGCATTGGGGAGCCCAGAAATCATGGGGCAGGAGTCATGCTGAGGATGAGCCAGGCCAGAGGCCCCAGGGTTTAAGCCAGTGCCCACCTGTGTATGACCTCAGGCAGGAGGCTTCCCTCTTACCTGGGGATGGGGGAGCATACAGCTTGCTCAGGCCAGTGTCTGAGTGACTGTGAGTGCCAACTGCTCCCTTCCCCTTCCCAACATCTTCCTCCACACCAATTTGCCTGGCTCACTCCTGTGGAGGAGCCCTGAGCTTAGCTTCCCGAGGCCTACCACCTCCAACCCCAGCCCAAGGCATGTTCAGCACACAGGCCTGGCTTCCCAGGGCCCACTCCAGACGCAGCACTTCACATCCATTGAGACTGCTTAGGCTGGTGCTTCCCAAGGCATCATGTTTCTGGAAACTGCTGGCTGAGGCTTGATGATCTGCTTTGGTGAGCACCCAGGGCATTGCCTGAGACCCTAGTGCCCTGCTGCGCTCTCGGCTGCTCAGCACACAGTCTCAACACCTGCTGGGGCCCAGGTGCTGCCCTTGGTACTCCATATAATGGGTCAACCAGGATTGGCTGGGTTCTGCCCAGCTCTGCTGGAAATCCTACAGCAACGATGGCGAACTTTTTAGAGCTTCCAATGATATAAACAGCACACTTTGACACGTGTGTCATAGGTTCACCACCACTGCCCTACAGTCACACCAGGCCATTGAGCCTACAGGGCAGTGCAGGAGACTCAGATGAGCAGGATAAACATATATAAAGAGCTGGGAGAACAACATAAAGGTGGGAGGAGGATCCAACGCTGGCATGGCCAGGAATGCTTGTTGGAGACCTGAGAGTTCAGAAGGGATGGTCACCTTTACTGAGCAGCACACAGCCCATGAGAGCCCACACATAGCCACACTCAAGAGGGAATCCTTCTCCCTGGAGCTGGCACTGTACCCAGGCAGCCCACCTAGGCCCTGTAGGATGGGAGTGCCTAGGGTGGGTGACTGTTACTAAGTGGGTGGTACAGGGACAAGTGTGACTGATTTTTGGGAAACACCTGATAGGCAGTGAGCTCTGTCCTTGGAGCTATCCAAGCAGACTCAGGGAATTAGGAAAGCAAGATCCTGCTCTACCACAGCTGTGGGTCCCAGAAGAAGATGGACAAAGGATGGTGATACTTCACTTTCTTTACACTGAATTACAATTACCTTGAGAGAAGGCAAGAAAGGCACCCAGACCCTGAGAGGTGGGAGGCCAGACCTGTGGCCCACTCATGGCAGGAAGCATCTTTAGAGCTACAGCTTCCAGGATCTGGAAATTTACCCAGGCCAGCAGGGTCCAGTGGCCACCCAAACTCTGCTGCTCCATGGCTCAAGCTCTGCTGGGTGGCTCCTTGAGACCATCCTCTCCAGGTGCAGAAGCCAAAACTGATGCAGCAGCTGCTAGAAGTTGAGCAGGAGGCCTGCCCCTGGTGGTGACGCCTGTCACTACTGTACACACTGGAGTCCTGGGGAAGCAAAGGGATAACGCCCTGCCTGAAGTTTCTGTCCACACATTGTGCAGGCTCACACACCCCAGGCACAAGCTGTAGAAGGGGCTTTCTGGTCCAGAGCCCAGAAATCTCCCATCTGACTTGGACTCCTTCCAATCCCCCAGTAAACTGCTGGTAACCCACACCAAGATGCCACATCCTTGTGAGAGAGCAACATGGCTGGTGTTGGCAGGCAGAAAGGTGAGGGTCCCTCAAGCATTTAAGAGCATGGAACACCTGTCATGTGATGGCCTGGGACACAATGGTCAGCAGGTACCCTGTCCCTAAGGTCCAGCAGCATGGAGATAGGCTTGTGCAATCAAATCTGTGTCAACTGGAGGTCAGCATGTTTGGGGGGTTGGAGTGAGGGGGATTCCAGGAGAGAAGGGCCTTGGACCTGGCTCAGCCTGGGGATTGAGGGATCAGGGATCAGGGAGTGCACTCAGGGAGCCTGCAGAGCTCAGGTCAGAGTCCAGCAGTCAGATGGGATACAGTAATCAAACTGAGTGACAGGACGCTGGACTTGGAACACGATTAAAAGGCTCTAAGGACAAGTCTTCAGTCCTCAGCCACCCCTCCCCAGATGGCTCTCAGAGCCCAGCCAGGACTAGGTGGATGTTAGAGGGACAAGTATATGCAATGTTTGGGGGCAAGTGTGTGCAATGTTTTCGCTGACAGGCAGTGTGTGCTCCTGGTCCCTGCTACCCAAGCAGAGCCAGGGATCTAGGAAACCTAGATCTGGCTCTGTTACAGCCGCAGGTCCCAGAAGCAAAACTGGAAAATTCAGTGTCTGCTATTAAGGGAGACAGAGACCAGCGGCCCTGCCACCCAGCACAGCGTGGGACAGTGGCATGGGGCTGCTCAGGCCATCTGGCAGTGTGTCCCCTGATCCTCCTCTGTGAGTACACGAGCCAGGCTGCTCCAGCCCCTGAGTAGGGCACAGCGCTTCCTCCTGGGCCTGCCTCCCGGGTCACCGGCGTTCACGGCCATCGAAAACCCTCTCGGGTCGCTCCTACTCCCACCCACGAAGGAAAGGGACTATGTGAGGAACGAGCGTGTGGGACAAGACTGTGCCACGGCCAGCGCCAAGGACAGACACCTACGACGAGGCTGCTGAGTCACTTTCATCTGCTCCTCCCCCGACACCCAGCGCTGCCAGCTCGGGTTTCCAAAGGGGGTGAGGGGACGGGAATGCTTGGGATCGGAACGCTTGGGGTGCCCTTAGGGGTCCTCAGGATCTAGGAAGTGGGGTGAGGGCCGGGGGGGCGTAAAGAGGGTGCAGGCTGGGCCTGAAGTGTTCGCCCGGGGAGAGGGCGGATCCGATTCACCCCGCCCCTCCAGGAATCCGCTAGGCCTCTTAGCTCTTCAGGGTCGGAAGGCCCAGAGCAGGCGCACTGGAACGCCCTGGAAATCCGCGGTGTCCCATTTTCCTTGCAAAATCTGCTGTCTAGCCCGGAAATGTTAGATCCTTTGGGCCGGCGGGCGCCTCCGTCTCAAGAGCTAGCGAGAGAGGCTGCGGGTGTCCGGGTCGTCCCGGACCGGCAGCGCCTGCAGTGTTGAGAATGGCCGCCAGATGCCGCTAAGACACTCAGAGCTCTCCGACTCCCCCTTCCCCTTCCGGGAAAAGCAAAGCTGCGAGGGCCGGTAACGTGGGTCGGACCACCGAGGGCGCAGGGGTGGGGTGTGGGAGCGGAGGGCGGGGCCGAGGCCAGCTGCGTGCGTGTTCAGCAATTTCAACATCAACTTCAAGTATCTCTCCATTAGAATTCTGCAACTTAATTGAAGACATGATACTTGGTCTCTATGGGCCTGCAGGCCCGAGGCAGATGGGAGCAGGAAGATGTCCCGAGACTCAGGAGAACAGTGGCGGATGAAGCCACTACTCTGTAGCAGTATATTTTATTTTTTATTTTTTGGTACTGGGGATCAAACTCGGGACTTTGTGCTTGCAAGGCAGGCATTGGAACCACTGAGCTAAATCCCCGGCCCTCTGGCCGTAGTATATTTTAAAGATCATGATCAAGTAAGATTTATCCCTGGATTGCAAGCACAGTTCAACGTTAGAAAACCAATCAATGTAGCCAAGTGTTGTGACACACACCTGTAATCCCAGCACTCAGGAAGATGAGGAAGGAGGATCCCTGTGAGTTTGAGGCCAGCTTGGACTACATAGTGAGTTCAAGGTCAGTTTGAACTACATGAGGAGACCCTGTCCCAAAAAACAAACAAAAGGGGTGAGGGATTTAGCTCAGTGGTGCCACCGCCTGCCTTGCAAGGTCAAGGACCTGAGTTTGATTCCCAGTATACATCGTACAGCACCTGTGCAAGCGCAGGGTGAGCAGCCCCCTCCCCCGGAAGCCCTGCTGCCAGCCTTTCCTTTGTGTCTAGGGCATTCCTTACTAGTGCCCTCTTGGGGGACCCCAGAGCCCCTAAGTCAGCTCGTGTGTCCGCTCATTTAGCTGGCATGTCTCGGTTCCATCTTCCTCTTTTCTGCCTTACCAGAGATGCCCAGGCTGTTCTTGCCCCTAGGAGGCCAAGTTCTCCTGCCCTGTAACCTGCAGTGCTGAGCCACCCTCTCTGGTGCTTGGTTCTAAACATGGGATGGGTGCAGTTTCTTAGGGGGTGGGGTTTGGGGCATTCTGGGGACACAAAGAACCCCATTGGCGCAGCTTGGAGCCGAGGGACTGAGTCCTGGTGCCAGGATCTTGGGTTGGGCTGACTTGAAAGCTGCAAGCCTGTCTGCCTTTCCAGAGATAGGAAGAGAAGGTCCTGTCTGCCTAGCCTGAGGCCCTCCAGGGGCTGCCTGCGCACAGCTGGCTCCAGTGTCCTGGCAACTGCAGCCCTGGGGACACCTAGGTGACAGTGGTTGCCACAGGCAGGCTCCTGAAAGATGCCAGGATCCGCCCCAGCCCTGGCCTCACAGTCAGTCATGAGGGGCCATATCTGAGTCGGGAAATCGGGCTCAGGGGCCCTGGCTGCTACCCTGTGGTCACAAGCACAGCCCCCTAAGTTTTCTGTCTTTGTTGAGTCAGGAGCCCTCTGAAGGGCCTGGATCTTTCTGTCCCCACAGGGGCAGGTGCTGGGCTCTGCGTGTTCTTTCCTGTGTCAAGAGTCCAGGAGGGGTGGCCTCAAGGTTGTCAGTGCAGGGGTTAAGGATGTCTACCCAGGGACTCTGATATCTTTTCTTTGAGGGAGGGTGACATGTTCTGGCAGGGACTGGCCAGGGGTGACATGACCAGGGAAATAGCTGGATCTGGTTATGGAAATTGGGCTGGGAGAGGTGGTCCTGAGAGTCAGAGGTAGACTCAGGAGCAGTGCCTGGACTGGACCAGCCCTGGGAAGGTGCATATCTTAGTTACTTTTCTCTTGTTGCTGAGACAAAATACCTGACCTACCCCCAAAGTTAAAGAGGGAAAGAGTTATTTAGCTCACAGTTTGTGGAGATTTCAGCCCGTAATTGGCTGGCTCCAAGGCAGAGTGGCACATGAGAGAGGAATGTCACAAAGGAGAAACAGTTCACGGTGGGCAGAAGGTAGCAAAGCAAGCAAGTCACCTTAACAGCTTCTTTCTGCCCCTTTTATATTCTATCTAGGCTACCAGGCTTATGGCATTGCCAAACCAATCAGTGGACTGATTTAGTAACCACACACCTCATTCAGTTACCTCTGAAAAAGCCCACCTATGACCACACGAGGCTTTGAGGGGAACATCTAGACACAAGCCATAACAGTGCAGTTCCTTCTTGTCTCATTCTGCCATGTGGCCACTCACCCTGAGGTAGGGTGGTCATCTGTACCCTCCTCTCATTCTGTGGCTTGCAAAGCTGTCTGTGAAACCTCTAACCCCTCAGGGTGCCTGGGGTTTGAGTGCAAGGAGGATGAGGCTGGGCATCTCCCACACAGCCCTCTCTCTGCCCTGAATCTCTGCCCTTCCCAAGGTGGTGGAGTCCTCTCTCCTCCTCAGCAAGCTTTTCCTGGTTCTGGGGATCCAGAGACCTCACACAGGATGCCCAGTGTGAGCTCACAGGACCCAGGAGGCATGGGGCAAACATCTGAGAGGGGATTCCTGGAAGGTTACTGGGGCTGGGGAATGGTATGGGTAGAGGCCTGGCTAGGTGCCCCTTGCTGTCCCTCACTCATCCTATAGCAGGTACCTGACAGAGCTTTCCCCTCCTGCTCCCATGTAGGTGGAGCCCCCCGAGCTACCAGAAGACCTGAAGCACTGGATCACCTACAATGAGGTCAGCAGCCGGCTGCTCCGTGCTGAGTGTGGGCTCAGCGAGGATATCAAAGACCAGTGACTGCTGCCTCCACCGCCCCCCACCTCGGCATCAGCCTGGGGGCTGTTGGTCACCTATCCAGCCTGTCAGTTGGACTATTCTGCAGAACAGATGTACCAGGCCAGGCTCCTATCTGCAGTGGCCTTGTAACAATCCAACCACCTTCACCTGCTTGATCCCCGCTGTGCTGGGCCCTACCTATGCTGTGCTGGGGATGGGGTAGCATGGGCACCTTAACCCAGCTCTGTGCCCTAGCTGGGGATAGATGGGCAAAGGGGGATTGGACAGGGACCAGGGCTGGCTCTGGGACCTGCATATGACTCAGGGACAGCAGAACTTCTGATTGGTCAGAGCAGACTTGCCACACAGCTCCCTGTGGCCTCTATGAGGGTGGGAAAGCCTGGAGAGAAATCAGGGACATCGGAGGCTGGGACTGGGGGAAGAAGCACTTGGAAGGAGGATTGACTAGTGCCTGAGCCACAGTCCTCAAGGTTCCTTTGTACAGAGTTGGCCTCTGCAGCCCCTTCTCCTGTCAGGCTGGGTGGGGCTGGGACTTTTGGCCAGGAGGGAATCACATGGCACCGGGGCTCCTGGGGGGGCAGTAGGCTTCCCCTGCTGAGGGCGCCCAAGTCAGGAAGGGCATACAGCTGGACAGGGGCTCAATCTGCCTGTGCCCATCAGGACTTCTGTGTGACCTCAGGCTAGACCCTGTCCTCTCTGGGCACCTCAGGCCTTTCACCCCCTGAAGTTGTGTCTGAGGCTGCCTCCCTGGATGGGAAGGGTCTTTTTGCCTTCTCTGTTTTACGGGCCCCTTGCTGTTGTCTGGCCAGGATCTGCCTGCAGCTGATCTCAGCACTCCCTGATGAGGATGCTGGGATGCTGGCTGGGGAACCTGGGCCTGGAGCAGTCCACCATTGCTGAGGACTGAAGGCCAAGTGGGGCCAGCCTGAGGCTCTGCCAGTGCTCCCAGCTCTCAGAGGGTGCCCTGCTAGCTGGGGCAAAGGCCAGGAGTCCTGCCTGGGGGTGCTCTTGCCTGCTCAGGGATGTTGCCTCTGCCTGTGCCCCTCCTTGTGCCCACTGCAGGGACTGCCCTGTAGCTCCAACCCAAGCTTAAGTGATGAGGCTCCTCATCCTCCTCTTGCCTTACATCTATACGGGAAAGCTGCAATCTTTGTTTTAAAGCACAAAATTAAAGAATTTTGAAGGTGCATGTGATAGAACGTCTTCATTTCTGAACCCTACCCACCCACAGCAGAGCCCATTCCTAGGAATGTTTTCTGTCAAAATTTGTGGGGTTTCCTTGGACATGGGGATCAGGTTAGCAGGGCAGGACTTGTCTCTGTCCCAAGGAGGAGGTATTGAGCCTGGAAAGGAGTGGCCCAAAGTCCCTGGCAAGCCTGCCCTGGCCCAGGATCTCTCCTTTGGAGTCCCAGGACAGGACAAGGACTGTGGGATCCTGGAGTCATGGGGCAGGGTGTGGTTGCAGTTGGGGCACAGGCTGATGACCTCGGTGACGGGAGGGGGGCTGAAAGCATAGGGGACATACTGCAGACCCTCCAGGTTGGGGCAGTGGGACCCCCGGGACAAGGTGGCAAGTTTGGTCACATAGCATAGGGGCTCCTGAAGGGGCAGTAGGCTTCCCTGCCCAGGCTCCATCCACCCAGCTCTGGGGGGACTGGGAAGGACATTGGTGAGATAAGTGGGCCTGGAGAGGGAAGGTACCTCACGAATGCTCACAGAGGTGCCTGTGGCTTAGGTAGTTTGCACTTGGGAAGGGTGACTGGAAGGCCCTGCCTTCCCACCTCTGGCCCTGGCACTTCTCCGAGCCCGTGGCACGTGGAGATCCACTGGGACCGTTTTTCTCTTCCTCTGAGGGTGAGGCTAGAAGGGTAAGGAGGCCAAGGGCGGAGCGCAGACGGAGTAAGAAAGTGCGGCTGAGGGTGGCAGGGGTCGGCGCTTAAAGACACGTTTCCTAGTGGGACTGCAGATGGCCCCAAAGGGCTGGGGGGACCTGGGGGTAGGGTCGGTGCTGTGAGGCTGCAAGATGAGGCGTTTAGGTCCCGCTAGGCACCATGCCAAGGTGCCTGGACTGGAAGGGCGACCCCAGACCCGGAGTTCTAGGTTTAGCAGCGGGACTGAGATGCGTCTGTCCGCGCGCATGCGCAGTGGGTAGGTGAGCCGACAACCGCGGGGCAAAGCTTTCCTGGTTCCTTGCTGCCCCCACAAGCCAGGCGTCTTAGCTTCGCTCGGGGTGGAGGTCGCAGCCTGGGAAGGGGGGCCGGGGTCCTCGCCGGCCTGCAGCACGCGGCCGAGGAGGGGTCCTTGCGGCCATGGAATGAGGACTCTAGCTCTGCGCCGCAGCTGCAGACGCAGTGTTCCGCCTCACCACCAGGTGGTGACATCTGCTCATTCAGTACCGTGAGGCTCCAAACCCAGGGCCAGTGGTCTCTGGAAATTCATCCATAAACCAGAGGGCCCGGGCTGGGAGAACTGCAGGCGGGGTGGGCCCAGGAGTGTGCTTTAAGGGAGACATGCCAGGCAGGGCCTGCTGCTAAGGATGGCGATTCCTGGGGAAAGGAGCTCACTTGGGGTGGCCTCTGGGTTTCGAGGAAGGAGGAGCTCTCACAGGGGTCCTGAGGGACCCTCCCCAACTTTCTGGTTACTCCCTGTGCCCGTCAGGTGTCCCAAGCCGGCCAGCTGATGCTTCACTACTGCCTTAGCTGCAGTAGGTAGTGGGAGGAACCCCGAGGACAAGCCCAGTGGCCTCTGACACCTGAGGTCCCAAGATCTGCTGGGCAGAATTCAGATAGTGTCTAGCCCCCAGCTAGGAACTGAGCTTGGGGAGGGGCATTAGGGTCCCCTGACTGTGCCCCATGGCAGGTAAAGCATGTGTGGAGGGAGAAGAAGGAGTCTGAAGGTCAGGTCTCCTTAAGGACCCCCATTCATGGGGCCCAGCCCCTGCAGACACACAGCTCCCTCTATCCTTTGCCTTTGGGGACAGCTCTGGACAGTGCCCACTGGAGTGCTGTGGGTCCATCATGGCAGGGAGCTAGCCCTGGCTTCAGGGCCTGGGAGACAAGCTGGCACTGGCGACAGTCTCATCTGCTTTCCCCAGCTGTCCTAAGGGGACAGGCAAGCTATTGCCAGAGGGGGTGACTAAGACCAATGGAGAGGCCAGTTGCCAGACAGGAAGCAGACAATCTGAGCCTCCCTGTGCCTCCTGCTCTTTGCCCTCCTCACTGCAGCTTCTTTAACATTGCCAGGCTAGGCAGAACCAGACAGCCCCACTCCTGGAGGAAACCAGATCCCAACTCTGAGCTTCTTTTCCACTCTGGGTGGAATGACCCCCAGAGTTTGAGGGGAGGTTCTGGGGTGGGGGATAAGGTTCCTGGAGCTAACAACAGGTCCTGGGCTGAGACGTGGGCTACGTTTCAGGAAAGGCAACCCAGGCAGCATTTGTGCCCGTCTCCCCATCTGAGAAATGGTTCCATTAGGCCCTGGATGAGAAGGAGGTTCAGGTGCCCAGAACTTTCCAGGATTCAGCCTAGCTGTCCTGAGGGCCAGCTCTGTGGGCTTTGAGGGACCAGGAAGGACAGAAGTTGTCTCCACCCATGGTTTATTTATTTTCTACAAGCTTAGGGGTAGAGTAAGCGGCCTGAGGCCCACGGACATCTGCTTACAGAAGTAGGCAGAAGGTGACCACAGGCACTGCCAGGCCCTATCCAAAGAGAAGGTGCCGAGGAGCATGACCCCCAGAGTGGCTAGAACCCAGCTACTTCCCCAGAGTTGCAGAGGTCACGGAAGCAGCAGAACACAGGATGGGCTGCTCCGATGCTGTCGGGGTCAGTGGCCAGGCAGGAGCTGGAACAGGAACGGGTCACCATGGGGCTCTGGTTGAAGGGGTACTCTGCAGGGTGGATGGATATCAGTGTCTGGTTTGCAGTTCTCCCAATGCTCCGGACCTCTACACCTTTAACTTTGCCCCTCCCACTTCCTCCAGCACCACCTGCATCTCCCATCCCAGTTCTTGTCCATGCCTGCACCCTGACTGTGACATGTTTATTAATAATAACACCAGTGCCTCCTGGAACAGTGGCAGTGCTGTGCCTAAGATGGGAGTCCCCTGTTCCTAGGCTGTGATAGCAGCCCCCACAAATCGACCTTGCCAGTCTGGGGCAGAGCTGGGGCTGGAGCCATCCACAGTGCCTGGTATGGGGTCCTTGAGAGGCTGTGCCTTCTACATGCAGGCACCCCCTCAGAGCTGGGGAAGCCCCAGCCCAGCCCTTCCTGTCCCCCCACCTCCCAGGCAAGGGGAGCAATCTTGGCCTGCCCTGGGGCCCAGCCTCACCTGACTCCACCTTCTCCAGGGTGGTCTTGCAGGCTGTGTCCTCCAGCTTGCAGTAAGTGATGTTCTTGCACAAATGAATGGGTGTGGGCCTGTCACAGGAGTAGCACCTGAAGGCCTCACCTGGACCAGGGGTGGGGGCAGAGCCTCATCACCTGGCCCCAGGGCTCTATTCTGGAGCAGTAGGAAGGAGCTGGAGGTGAGCTAATGAGATCCTTTAAGGTACGTTTGGCTGGCTGACATACTACTGCCCAAGCCTCAGTCTTGCTTCCTGGAGAATGGGGCCATGACTACTGACCCAGGGTGCAGTTCAGCTCTAGAATCCAGGAGGCTCAGAAAGAGCCTGAAGGATACCCTCCATCAAAGAACCCAGCAGCTCTCCCTCAAGGAGCTGTCACACTAGGCCCAGGGCAGGTCCCCCCCTTCTTGTCACTCACCACAGGCTGCCAAGAGCAGTAGCTGTATGGCCCAGTAGGAGGCCATTCCTGGTGTGCAGGAGCTGGGATCGGCTGGCCCCTTTTAAGGATTTATATCGGCCTTTGTAGCTCCTGCTCTTGGGCGTTGGTGGCAGAACCTGTGTGACTCAGTAGGGTGGCCTGGTGCAGAGGGGCGAGGGCCACCGGGACTGTGGGTGGTGCCATGTCATGGCGGGAACTGTGTTGCTCAAAGGCCTTCAGAAGTAGGATCCCTATGCAGCCACCCTGGGAGCCCAGTGTGAGGACCAAGGCCCTCTTCTCAGCTGGCTTACCTCCGTCACAGGGGCCTCACTGCTCCCCAGACACCCCATCTTCCGAGGATAGCTCTGCTAAGGAGGCTCTCCACCTGAATGAGGCAGACCCTCTGGCAAGCCCCCTCACACCCTGGCTCTTCTTCCTTGGGCTTCCCAAAGGTCACATGGCTCCAGTCTTGGGGCCCTCAAGACCCAAGTGCAGGGAGTCACCTGGCGCCAGGGACCAAAGCTAGTCTCCTGCATACTGAGAGACTCCGTCCACCTGGTCTTCACCCACACACACCAACAAAACTGAGGCCAGGCCAATGTTGGAAAAGGTTAGCCTGAGGAAGTAGGGTAGCTGGGGGTGCTGTGACCTCTCATCATGGCCAGCCCCTCCTGCTAATGGTCTTTAGTGTGAGCTGCTTGGTTTTAGACCCTTAATGACAAGGCACTGCCTAACCCCTGCCCCCATGGCCTGACAATTTTTCTGACCTTCTCTCTCGCTGCACACCATCCCACACACATGCCTTTTCCTGTGCTAAGCCCCTCACAGTGTAGACAGTCTTGTCTCCCATCCAGTGCCTCAGATGCAGCCTCAGATCTTCCCCACCCAGGTGCTCCTCCTCCACAGTCCTTCCCAGATCAGTCTCTTTGGTGTCTCTGTTTTCCAAAGTCCTGATGGGTAGTTTTATGGCTGGATAGATGGGTAGGTTGGATGGATGGTTGGATTGATAGGTGGAAAGATAAATGGATGGGTAGACGGATGGAGAATGATGTCTGGATGGACAGTATCTGAAAGAGTGGATAAGTGGGGCTGGGGATTTAGCTCAGTGGTTCCGCCATCTGCCTCGCAAGCTCTAGGTCCCAAGTTCAATCCCCAGAACAACAACAACAACAAAAGAGTGGGTAAGTGTGGTGAGGAATGAATGGATGAGAGAACTATAGGTGGATGGAGGGTGGATGAATGGATGGATGGACAGAGGAAGGGATAGGTGGCTAGAAGAGTGGGGTAGATGTGTGGATGAATAGATCAATGGACAGCCTGAGTGGGCTCTGTGGAGGGCTGGCGAGTGGGCCGGGCTCTGGCATAGAAGGGTCACACTCTGATCTTGAGGCTGGATGAGATGCTGGGAGGACCCTGCCTGGCACCTAGGAGGCCCACATTTTTCTCTTGGCCTTGCAGCTCTCCAGGTATGGTCTTGGGCTGGTCCCCTTGTCTCTCCAGACTTTTCCCGTCTGTATGTTGCAAGGGTGGAAGTGACCTGGCTTTGTGGGCTGGGGCAAGTTATACAAATCTTGGTGAGAAAGCAAAGGAAGGGCGGAGTTTGCAAAGGGAGAGCCTTGGCCGCATACAGGGCGGTGCGAGAACAACATTGGGGTGGTTCACCCCTGGAGCTCGATCCACAGACATGTCCAGACATTAGGGGAGGAGCCAGAGAGTGCCTGCTTTCACAGGGAAGTAGCCTGAGCCCAGTCCTGGTTCCATCTGGCCTCCCATGTGACCCCATTATATTCATGAGGCTCTTAGGCTGGTCTCCCTTTCTCTTATTTGTAATCTGGGTAGAGGAATATCTGCCCCCAGAGGATCACTGAAAACTAGCAAGTGGCACTGTAAGCTCCCTGCAGCTCACAGAGCAAATGCACTTAGAGCATGGGGGCTCCAAAGTGGCTGTGCTCCTGAGTGTGGAGGACAGAGACACTGGTGTGTTTCTAGTTGAGGCTGCCTAGAAGGGGCCGCTTGCCCTGGATTTGAAAAGGAGGGAAGTCCTCAGAATCCAGGAGGCAGGGAGGGTGCTGGGTGGAGTAGCCCAGGAGAGGGTACGCATAGCCAGTCCTCTTGCAGGCAGAACGGCAGCACCTCAGCCCATCTCTGAGCCCGGCATCTAATCACCAGATATAAAAGCAGCACCATGTCTAGATCAGATAGCACCAGTCAGTGCAGGATTTATGCCCCAGTTGGACAGCTGCTCTACTCTCCTCCCACCTGTCTGTGAGTCCATGGCCTCCCTACAGGACCCAGGTGTGGAACCAGGAGACTAGATTTGAGCCCAGTGTGTGTGACACAGAGGGGCAGCTCACCTCACTGAGTCTGAGAGTCCTTGTCTAAGCCCTGCAGCTGGGGAAAGGGTTATTCCAGACCCAGGTGAGCCCTGGCCCTGCCAGTTATGTGTGGTGTGGCTGTTGGCAAATCATTTCAATTTTCTGAGCCCATGTCTAATCTGTAAACTGGGATGATGATTGTTTTTATTCCTCGGGGTTGCTAGGCAGCAGACACGAGGGGATATATATAAAAACTGCCCAAGCCATGCAAGACTGCCAGTAGAAATGGACAGAAGCTCTGGTGGGGTGCCCTTAAGTCCTGTCTCCTGCTGCCTGACCATCATGGGGGCACAGAAACTTCAGAGTCCTCTAAGCCTGGCCAAGCACCGAAGCAACCTCAAGATGGAGCCACGCCTGTTCCCTCCTCTGCAGCTGGCCATTGCCCAACTCCCATGAGCCCCTTTTTTCTACCAGGTCATCTTGTCAGTCTCTAGGAGCTTGTTTCACCTTTCTTGGCCACCCCTTCCACTCAGAGGCAATGATGGTTAAAATGCCCAGAAACCCCTCCTTAGCTCTCAGTTGCTTTCAGGATACAATTAAAGGCCTAAGCCTACCATGGCACTGGATGCCTGCCCCACCCTTCCGGGACTAATGCTTGGGTCAGATGGCATTTCCATTCCTGTAAGTCTCCTTCATCTAAGCCTGGCAGTGCTAACTATTGAGCAGCATTGGCTGGTAGATGGAGGGACGGATGGGTGGATAGGTGCATGGATGGTTGAGTGAAGACGGGATGGGTGGGATGGGTGGGTAGATGAATGGATATCAATGGATGAGATAGGTGAGTGGATACATGGTTGAACAAATATAAGGATAAATGGGATGACGGGTGGACAGATGATAAGATGGAGGATATATAGGATGGGTAGGTGGATGGGTGGATAATGTATGGGTGGATGAATGGGAGGATGAGTGAGCAGATAGATGAAAAGATGTAGGATGAGTGGGTGATGGATGGACAAAAGAGCAGATGGATGGATGGTGGGATTAGAAGTATCTGGGTAGTTGAAGACATGGGATTGATGTTTCTTTCAAGGAGATCCAGGACAGTGCTGGCTGTGGCCCAGACTAAACTCAAATTAACCTTTCCTCAGGGTAAAAATGTCATGTGGCCTCTCTGACAGAACTAATTAGCACAGGCTTGGATACCCCTGGGGTTGGCAAGCTCATTTCCTTCTTGGGGAATCCCCTACCCTTCTAAACAGATCTCTCAGCCCTCGTCCCTTTGAGGTCAAATTTGCCCCTATGACACCCCTGACTCCTGGCCCTGGCCCTGAGTCCAGGCTGCAGAGCCAGACATATCTTACCACCATGAACAACAGCTAACTGGGAGGGTGGGGACAAGGGGAAAAAATGAGAACCAAGACCTGGCATGTAAAGGTACAAGATCCCAGTAATGAATGTAACTGTACTGTCTACCTAGAATGTACCAATAAATTCAATTAAAAAAAAAAACAAAAAAACAACAGCTAACTGAGTTAAGTTCCTGTGTGACTTGACCTGTGGAGCCTGAGGTTTTGGGCCACAGACAGGTACTGAACGACTCTCTTGGGTCTGACTGCTGACTAGACAAAGGGCTGGGGTGAGGAGGGAAGAGGCCGGGAGATAGGAGGTAACTGCCGGAGCCACCCAGGAAGACTGGATGAGGGCTTGAGCAAGGGCTGCCAGTGGACACAGTGGGAGGAAGAGTCCAGCTGCAGGTTAGTAATGCTGTTGCTGAGGAGTGCTGGCCATAGCTGAGCTCCAGAAGGCACATGATCATCCTCCTCAACAAGATGGCCGCCTCCTCTTCCCACACTAGGATAGAATGCTGGGTCCCCTGAGACAGGAAGAGAGTTGTGGAGACCCTGGGGACAGCAAGGTGGGCTCCTTGTTGCTCTTAGAAGCTAGTGCTGGTTCCTGGCACATGTCCAGACTTGCCATGTAGGTTTAGGGCTCCCTCCTGGGGGTACTGAGGCAGGGTGCTCATCCCTGGGCTGGGAGGTCGTGTCTGCCAACTCAAGTGAGGATCTCTTTGCTGCTCAGGACAAGAGAAAGGCCAGAGAACAGAGAGATCAGTCCTGATTTCAGGAATAGAGGTGAAAGGTGCTGGAGCTGATTGGTTCCAGGAAAGGAGGAGAGTCCACCTCATCGACCAGCCCAGGGGTCTGAGTGGCCTAAACCACCAGATGCCAGACTCAGCTCTTCCTGCTCCTGGCTTCTTTTCCAGTCCAAATTTGGATCCACTGGCTTCTTTCTTCCCCATCAGACTAAATCCTGCCCTATTTCCTACTGGCCATGGGATTATGTGGGCCTCCACATAGGTGGAGTCCTGGTTCAGGTTGGGACCTTGCCCAAACATCACTTTCTGCCTTACTTCCCCACCAGTGAGGCTCAAGGCCTCAGGCTGAAGCAGTTCCGGGACAGGACAAGATTCCCAAAAGGGAGGCTCATAGTCCGTGAGCCTGAGATCAAGGATAGAGCTCTAAAGCTTGGTCCTAAAGCCTCACACATAGCCTGTGCCAGGATGTATACCACCAACTGAACCCCTTCCCTTGTCACACACTGAGCCTTTACCCTGGTTATAGATTAAACCTTATCCTTGGTTCTGGACTGAGCTCTGCTCCTCGGTCTTAGACAGAGCCCTGATCTTGATCATACACTGAGGCCTGATTGATAGTCACAGGTGGGCCTGGTCTCCAGTGCTGGTGGAGTGAGTGCATGTGTATTGTAAGGGTGTGATGTGATGAGAGGACCACATCTCCCTCTTGACAAAGTCGAAGCTCAGAGTTACAGCTCCACCTGGAAGGACTCAAACCACCACTAGACACCCCAGCCTCCCAGGTACCCCCATTCTGGGAGGATGCTGCTGTTCTGTCCCCAGGAACCTCCAGACAGATGGTGGCCACACTTGCAGTTACTTGTGCTCTAAGGCTGGTGTGGTACTCACTGGGTAGTGGAAACTCCCCCCTCCACCTCCGAGCTGGTCCATGATTGTAGAGCCGTACAGGCATCAGGTCTTGCCCATGGGGGGCAGAAGTGGGAAACTCCTGAGTCCCAGAGACTGCGGGGCCCCCTGGTTTCTTCCTCCAAGCAAAGGGGCATCCTCTGTGGCCATGGGACCCTCACCCCACAGAGCTTCCCTCTATCCAGGAGCAGGAAGCCCTTGGAGGGAGCGATGCTGAGGGGCAGGGGCCATGCAAGGAGGAAGGAGGCCTAATCCATCTCACCTTGGCTGGAGACCTGCTCACACAGGGGCCTGGAACAGGGAGGGGAGATGGGGCAGGGTTGGCTGAGGTCTGCAGGCTTGGAGAGGAGAGGCAGATGCCAGGGGGTCCTGGCAAGCAATCTTCTTCTGGGTTCCACCTCTGCCCAGGGTACAAGGGCAGAGATCTGACTGGTCTGTGCATCTGTCTAGTCCTGGGGACTCTCTTTGCTAATGGGGCAGTGCTTAACCCCATCCCAGGAGATAGGAGAGACAGACAAAGGAGACAGGCCTGAATCAGCCAGCCAGTGCAGATTTGTGCCCAGAAAGGAGACTCAGGAGACTGATGCAAGAGGCCCTGCACTTCTTCAAGGCATCTGAGGGGTGGGGTGGGGTGGGAGGCAGTGGTGCAGGCTGGCTTAGAGCTCAAGGCCCATGAGGTGGGCAACAGAAAGGGCAAAGGCAAGGGCCAGGCTGTGAGCACCACTCAGGGCAGGTGCCCTGTCCACGTTGCACAGGTCAGTATTGCAGCAGGAAACAGGTCGGGTCTGTCCGATGCCATCCACATCCGAGGGCTCACACTTGCTGGAGCAGGACTTGGTCACTGTGGAGTCCCCCAGGAAGGGGAACACTGTGGGCACAAGAGTGCCAGCTGTAAGGGCTGGTTCTTTTCTGTCTCTAAGCCCCAAGCCCCAGGGCCACCTGCTTTGGATCACCCATCCCAGAGGCCTCAGCTCCCCCATGCTGAGAGCCTGTAATGTGCCAAGGACATGTGAGGTTTCTTGCCCTGGGGTTCCTTGCTTGATAGGTGATTTCCACCCAATGCAGTTAAAACCAAGCTGTAAGTAATCCACCCTTCCTGGTGACTCCCAACCATGCTGAAGGGCCCTTCCACTAAAAGGGAAGGAGGGAGGAGAAGGGACAGGGCAGTGAGGCTAAGCACTGGGCAAGACAACCTTTACTTGGAAGTGGGTGGGATGGTGGCTGCACTCTGTGGGAGTCCCAGAAGGCCAGGCCCTGACTCCGGTCACCCAGTGCCTACTGACCAATCTCCAAGGAGTACAGCGTGGTCTTGCACATGGTTTCGTTGGCATTGCATTCGGAGATGACGATGCAGCTGGCTACGCCCGTGGGTTCATGACAGGTGTAGCACTGCAAGGCCAACACTAAGAGAGTGATGAGGGGCGGGTGGGTCAGGTGCCTCTCTCAGCCAGAGACATCCAGAGTCTGCGAATGATCATTACCCTGTCCCAGAGGCCCCAGTCTGAAGGGACAGCGACACTAGCCAGCTTAACAAAGGCATCTTCTCCCCAGGGGTGGGATGCTGGTGGGCAGAGCCTTAACTACCGGGCCCCAGAAGCATGCCTGACTCCCACCTAGCCCAAGCTGTTCAGGCACACAAATTCGAACACAGCCTGGGAAATTTAGTGACTTAGAGAGAACCGGTCTCAAAATTAAAATAACCAGAGTGGGGGTTGCTGGGAATGTAGCTTAGTGTGAAAGCCCTGAGTTCAATCCCCAGTACCTCCAAAACAAACACCAGAAACGCTTCCAGGCCAGCCTGGTCCGGTACCTGGGTGGTGGCTGCCTTCCTGCTGTCAGGAGGCCCAGGCCCCAGTCCAGCGCTGGCTGTGCTGCTCTCCCTTTCTTCCCTCCTTAGGCCTGGTGAGTCGGAGGCTGTTCCCCCAGCTCTGCCCTCTGCCCCTCCAAGACCTCCCCGTGGACAGGTGGATGTTAGGTGGAGACTGCTGGGGAGGTAGACCCTGCTCACAACACAAGTCTCTGACCCCACTGCTCCCAGCGCCCCTCACCCCTTGCCCCTTAGCCCTCACCGAGCTCCCCGTGGGCGGCCAAGGCCAGAACCAGCAACACCAGCCACATCCTCTGCGTGGTTGGGATCCTTGTTCTCTGCTTGCCAGGCTGAACGCCAAGTGCGGTGGTCCAACAGGTCGGCTGAGGGGATTAGTGAGATCTTGTTTCCCCAGGGCGGGGGTGCAGAGGCCCCGCCCACCCCTAGAGCCCCTCCCCTCCTTTTAAACAGTCTGTCTTCCAGGCTTGTGGCTGCTTCCTGACCACCCAGGTCCACCCCTCCTCCCTGTCCTTCCTCATTCTTACCCAAGCTGGGGCCTGACCCTTCCTCCCCGGCCTGGGCCCACACCCTCTACACCTGGCACCCTCCCCTGGGCAACTCCTTTCTGGGGACCCTCCCTGACTCCTCACTCCCTCAGCTTCCTCTTCCCTCTGCTTGGGTCCTGGCTCGGCCTGCCCGGAAGGAGGAGGGGAGAGTGGGGGCTCTCTGCTAGACTCCTGTGCAAGTCTTCCTCCCCCGTGAGTCCCTACAGGGTGGATTCATGGTCCACAGCCATGGGTTGAAATCTCCCCAGAAAGACCTTGCCTCCCTGCTCCTTTGAAGTGATTAGTGCAGAGGGGAGGTTGTTGTCTCTCTCCTGCAGCACAGAGTTTGTTCAGAGGCTTAAGGAACAAAGAGAGAAGACTGTTAGGCCAACAGGAAAGGACAAGGCTGGAAGTTGAGATGTGGAGAGTCGGGGGTCCCCTTGGGAACACTAATCCCATTGTTTCCTGGAGGCCAGCCCTACCCTGCTCACCAGCACACACGGGTCTGGGGCAGCCTCAGGAAGGACTTTTCTGGCCTGATTGCTGGTAAGAAAATTGAGAGAGGTTCCTTGCCCTTGGGAAAGAGTTGAATTTGGGTGCTGACTCCTGGCAGGCCTGCTGTGGCTTCCCCCTGCCTATGTGCACCCCACACTACCTGATCACCCCTGCTCAATCCTCCCTAATGGTCAGGCCACAGTCTCATTGGGCTGGCTCAATTCCCATGGGGTCCAGGTGTCGAAATCTCACTCCTGGGCTTTGCTCCTGCTCCCCTGACTGCTAGGAATGCCCCTCCCTCCTGCCCCTCCAGCTTTGTGGACACCCTGTGCCCCCTTCATGGCCCCTAGGCTTCCTTGCTGGGTCTTTACCACTGGCATGGGCTGAACTCTTGTCTTCCTGAGTGGCTGGGCAGGGCCAAGAGTGCTTCTGGGTGATGTGTGGGGCCCAGGCTTCCACCATACCCAGCATGAGTCAGAGAAGGCCTACTAGATCTTATTTTTCCTCACAACTCTGGAGGGTCACAGACTAATGAGTTTAGTTTGGATGAAGAAACTGGATCCAAGAAGCTAATTGGGTTAGGCAGGTCGCCTAGCGAGCCTGCAGCAGCCCAAGCCTGTCTGATTTTGCACATCCATCACCAGGCAGCCATGCTGCAATCCTGCAGTCAGCAGGATGCGCTGCAGCTGCCTGGATGGAACACCCCACACACCCAGTTGTCTCACAGGGCTAGCCCAGTTTCCTGTATCGTTGCTGGGTTCCTTCCTGTCCTCGGGCCCAGCGTTCCACCTGTGCCTTTCACCCAAGCACGTGCCCAGCCTCCAGGTGTGGGCTTCTCCTGGAGTTTCCATCTGACCCTCGCTAGGGAGACCCAGGCTGTGCTTTCTGGCAAGTGGCAGCTTCCTGCTTGGGCTGGGGAGGAATATGGCCCTGCCAGGGTTTGGGCTGGCTCCATCTGGGAGACCCACACCCTTCCCAGATCAGTTCCTCAGGGATCTCTAGGGCAGGGCTCAGAGTTGAGACATGGGTTAGGGCTCAGAGTGTGATCAGGATCAAGGTTTAGCCTGTGACCAGGGAGAACCAGCACTGGGGTTGTGAGTCTGCCTGGAACATGCTGACCTCCGAACTGACCCTTGAACTGTGACACCAGGATCAGACACCACTCTCATATTGTGTGCTGGGATTCCTTGGGTGGAGTCCCTGTCCAGACTTTGTTCGGACCCTCCCTAGGTCAGGGTGAAGGTTCATCTCTGTCAGGAAGGAGGATGGTAGGCCCTTGGGGAGGGGAGGCCACCCCTGCTCCAGAGCTGTTTCTGCTGACAGTTCAGTGAGTTGGAGAGTGCCCAGTGTGGAGGGGTACAGATACATGGTCCCCAGTGTCCTCTGCCACCCAGTGTCCCATGGTCTGTGGTCCTCCAGTGTCCCATATCTCTCCTTGCCCCACTGTCATTCAATGTCCTGTGGTTACTCTGTACCCCCGTCACCCATACCTGTCACAGTCTGTGGGCCAGAGTCTGAGCAGAGCTTTGTTCCACCCCAGGGTGGGGTCCAGCTAGTCCAGTGTTGACTGGCCTATATCATCAGGGGGCTCCATGAGGGGTGTTATGGTCAAAGCAGGGGTCGTTTCTTGCTACATCTGAGAAACCTCATCCTATTCTAACTTGAGTACTCAGACTCCTGTGGTGGGAGCTAGCGACCTCCACCCATGGCTCAAGATTTACATTGAACACAACCACTCTCAACCCGTGCAATGCCTGCTGGGAGTGTTGCTTCCCTGACTGTCCACACTGTCCTCTCCAGACGGCCCGGATGCTTCCTCCTGTGGCCAGTCTCCACTTTGGGAAGGTCAGGGTGTCCTTGTAGGGGTTCCTGGCTGTTCGGTCCACTCTAAGGAACATCCTGCAGAGCAGAACACTGGCTCTCAAGCTGAGGTTTCTATATCTGAAGGAAGCAGGCCGGCCCTCGTAATGTTTGTCCTATCCTCTGGCACATGGTACCAAACAGCCTCGCTTCTGTACATGCGTGTCAGCTGCACACAGCACTACACACAGCATCACACATCTGAGAGCCTGTTCTTCGCATCCTCCAGCCATGTACTGGGGTTGGTTCTGGGAGGGTGGTGCTGTGTAAATTGAAGCATCCTCCTGGGGCTCACTGTCCCTGGGACTGTGCTCCTCCTCCACCATGGCCATTGCTTCACTTCCAAGGAGATACAACGGCAAATACATAACCATGATTTATTGCTGATTGTCCCTGGCTACCCAGCACTCTTCAATAGTAACTACTATGTTAGTTTTCTTCAATACTAAGCAGCTCCAAAACCCTGGCCTCAGAATCCTAAACTCTTTCATCAGGACCTCACCTCCAGCCAGATTCCTAGATCCTACCAGCCCCAGGGGTCTGGGGCTCACTTTGGTAGCCATGGTTGGACCTAACATTAGGCGCACTTCGGAGCTCTTCGGTGCCGTGTTCCTGCATGGAGGTGTTGCCCGGTCCTTTCTCAGTGCTCTGTATCTCCTTGGTGTGTGGATTTGGAAAGCACTCGCTGTCTCTGATCCTGAGTGCTGTGGCTTTCCTCCTTTTCCTCCTTTCCTCCTGGCTTAGCCACCCAGGAGTCTTTATCTTTGACCTTGCTGTGTGAGTCTTTGCCTATTTCCTGCAGGTGCCACCTTCCTGGGGACCTGTGCCTTTTACACAAGGAACGTTGCATTCTTCTCCACACATATGGTAAATGTTTCCTACTCTGTCAATTTCCTTTTAGTTTTGTGTATGGTATTTTCTTTCTTTCTTTCTTTCTTTCTTTCTTTCTTTCTTTCTTTCTTTCTTTCTTTCTTTCTTTCTTTCTTTCTTATTTTTGCTTTTGTTTTTATAAGACAGGGTCTTGCTATATAGTCCAGGCTGGCCTTAAACTCACCATGCATTTTCTTTCTCTTTCTTTCTTTCTTATTTTTGCTTTTGTTTTTATAAGACAGGGTCTTGCTATATAGTCCAGGCTGGCCTTAAACTCACCATGCAGCCCCAGGCTGGCCTCAAATTCACAGCAATCCTCTTGCCTCAGCCTCCTGAGTGCTGGGATTACTTTTCATATGTGTTTTTAAAAAGATGTTTATGTAGTCATTTATGAATCTTTCTCAGTCTGGATTTTGTATCTTGTTTGTCTTTTTCTTTTAAATTTTTTTCATCTCTATTGAATGTACTTCAGATGCTGCGCAGCTCATCCATTTAAAGAGTATAATTTGGCAGCTTTTAGTTTATTCACAGACATATGGAAACATTTCCAGGCAGGGTAGCCTTTTCATCATCTCAGAGAGAAACTCAGTGCCCTTTAACCATAGCCCCAGTTCCTCTAATCCTGTGGCACTGTGAAGTATGTATTTGGTCTTTGTCCCAGTTTCTCAGCACACACCTCTTAAAATTCTTGGAATTGAGCTGGGCATGGTGGCACATAGTTGTAATCCCAGTACTCGAAGGCTGAGGCAGGAAGATTGGAAATTCAAGCCCAGCACAGGGAACGTAGCAATTTATCAAGAACGTGTCTCAAAATAAAAAATTTTAAAAAGGGCCAGGGATGTAACTCAGGGCCTGAATTCAATCTGCAGCACTGGAAAAGCAACAAACCAAACGGAAACAAAACTGCTCTCAGAATCTCTAGAGCAATGTCTTTTGCGAGCTAGGGGCTTATGGGAAATCACTGCATAATGAGGGGGTGGGGCTTTCAGCTAACCCCCTAGCCTCCTCCTGGGAGGGGAGAGGGGCTGAAGGTTGATTTGCTCACCAGTGACCAATGATGTGATCAATCATGTCCACGAAGTAGAACCTCCATAAACTCCCAAAAGAACAGGATTCAAGGAGCTGCCTTCCCACGCTGGGTGGAGGGGTTTTCTTGGAGGGTTGCATGCCCACGGAGGGCATGGGAGCTCTGTGTCCCCTCCCACACATCTCATCTGTGCATCTTGCCTGCTGACAGTCTTCGGTATCCTTTGTCACTTCCCAGAGAATAAGAGGGAAACGTAAGCAAAGCACATCCCAAGTTCTGCAAGCCAGTCCACCTAAGTAAATGCCAAGATGGGTCGGTGAGAAGTGTGGGCCACACTGGGAGCTGGACTTGGCATCCCAGTGGGGCCATGGTGGGTCTCACACTTTCTCCAGGTGAACAGTGGAAGAATTAAGTTGAATTAGAGGAGGCCCAGCTGGTGTTTGCTGCAGGATTGCTTGGTTGCCAGTGTAAAAGTTGAGCCCAAGAGAAAATGGTTCTTTTCAGACTTGGGCAAAGATAACAGTATGGAAGTAATGGGGGGAGAGTCACCTGTAATTCTGTATCCACCAACTAAACACTGTCTCGAGGACGTCCCAAAAGCCCCGGAAGAGGGTTCTTATTCTACACACACCCCACACTTTGCATGTGCACACACAGCTTTCTGTAACAAAGTTTATCTTCCACCAGAACTCAGCAAAATAGCTACATCACTGACCTGACACCAAGTCCTGCCTCACTGGTGTCTGGAAGACCAAGAGCTGGTATGTAAGCCCTGGTCACGAATTTCTCCATGTTCCCTTTAAAAACTCCTCTGGCCTCACCATCTATGAATATGCCTGTGGTTTGCTATGGCACACACATTAGAACTCTGTTACTCCCAAATAAATATCATTACTTTTTGGAGCCCCCCACCCCGCCCTCTCTCCTAGATGAGAAAGAGAAAGCCACCTGTGTTTTGGTGTTTTGTTTAGAGGTGAAACAGTACTGAGCAGTGTAAGCAGGAACTGCATTTAATTTTCCCCATCTCTTAGGAACTCCCCATGAGACCTGAGTAGCCACTAATCTATTTCCAGTTTATCTGGATTTCCTCTCCCTGCCATTTCACACATAGGGTATGTGCTCTTTTCTGTCTGGGTTCTTTCAGTTGGCAAGATGTTCTCACATGTCACCCATGTTGCGGCACATGTGTGAGCCTCATTCCTTCATACAGTTGAATAACATCCTGCGGTCTACTTAGATCATCTTTTGTCTGTCCGTTCATCAGTTGATGGACATCTGTTTTTTTCCATCTTTTGGCTGCTCTGAATATCACGGCTATGAACATTTGTGACCCAGTTTCCCTGTGGGTAAGTTTCCACTTTTCTTGGGCGTATATGCCTAGGGGCACCGTTGCTGGGTCACATGGTAACTCTGGGTTTAATGGGCTGAATAAGTGCTTAATTGCTTATGAGACTAGAAAAGCAAGTTTGAGAAATGAGTCTTATTTTTCTCTTCTAGTTGTCTAGCATTTCAATAATTTCTTTCTTTTTACATTTAAATCTCTGATTGCACTGAAATGCCTGTGACTTAGCGAGAGGTCAAAATGGGCTGGCCAGCTAAGCTGTCAAGGTGACCGCTGTCCTGAGTCTACCAATTGTGTCTCCACACTTCTGCATTGCCCGCGTGTCCAGCTGTCTGTCTCTCTTGGTCTAGGATGACGTTGTTTGTTGGATCACTCTCTGCTTGGGGCACCCCTTTCTCATAGGAATTGGCCTCTTCTTATTTATTTTCACAAGAACTTGGAGCAGGAAGAACCAGAAAGCCCCTGGAGGGCCAGGGTGTGGATCTTGACAGGTGCTGACATGTCAAGGAGGAGCCTGTGTAGTATAGTTGCTGACATGCATCAATGTCTCTGAAACCAGGAGCCTGAAACAGCCCAGGGTCTGGCTAGGAGCCAGTGGGTAAATAAAGGGAGTAATTTCCACAAACATCAGCTCACAAAACTCCCTGTGTCCACCCTGAGAAAAATGATCACAGCTGTCATGAAAGCTTTGTCATCTGCCTCAGCACACTGTCTAGTGGCCTGTGGGCCAGCACAGTGACTGCAAGAGCTGGAGGCGGTGTCTGTGCTCATGGCAGGCACCCAGAGTATGGGAGGATGGGCCAGGCTCCCTGGGAAGCAGGTGAGAGGAGCAGGGCAAACACACAGGAGAGCTGGCACTGAAGCGGGGGAAAGGAGGTGGCAGTTTTCCAGCAGTCCACCAAGGCAGGTTACAGAGAGGGGTACCCCAGGCTTCAACCCTCCTTCTTCAGCTCCTGGCCCTCCCCTCCTTGGCCAGTTTGAGCTGAGGGTCCTGAGCCCATGTGTGGCCCCTACACCTTTCAGGCCTTGAGCCTGGCTGGGGGCTGGAAGGGCTGGCAGTGGGTGAAGGTGGGTTGGGAGGAAGTTTGGGAGTGATTGGGGTGATGAGGCCATAACTGGAAAGAGGTGGTAAGGGTAAGGTGTTGCCTGAACTGGCTGTCCTGTGGCCCATGCCTAGTGTGACCTTTCCTCTCACTGGACAGCTCATGCCATATGAGTTGGTCACATTTTATTGGGGCAGTTGTCAGGAATGGGAAGGTATCTTGCAGGGAGGGCTTCCAGCTTATACTGAGGTGGATGTGGGCAAGACTTCATAAAGAAGTGTGGGTTTGGAGCCATGTGAGCTGGCCTGGCTGTGAGGGACTTCAGGGCCAGGCCTGGCTGAGGAAGAGGCATTGTCAGGCTGGCTGGAAGTGGAGGAGTTGCTCAGTCATGGTTGCAGAGACTGGACTGGCAGCAGGCAACAGACACGTGTGGACCCAAGCCCAGGCTGGAGACTTCAGGGCAGCCTCTGTAGCACATCTTGGTTACCAGAGGCAGGTCTGTAAAGCTGATAGGGGTCCCTAGGGGGTAGGAGAGAAGCCACAGATGTCTTTGAGGCTCTGAGCCACCCAAACCCCCTTGTCCCACCTGCCATGGAGCTGAGGGCCACCCCCAGGCAATCAGGCATATGAACCACCAGGGAGTACTTTCTGGCTTTCACAAGGACACTGCCTAGGGTGGAGGGTGGTGTCAGACTGCGAAACAGAAGGACAAAGTTGCATGGGCCACCAGAGGGCACATGTAGCCCTTACCTGGGCCCTGCACCCCCCAACCCAGATCTTCTGAGTGGGGCAAGAAGAGTATGGCCAGTCCATCTGCCCACTGCACTCACGTGTGGCAATAGTGACGCAGTGTGTGGCGCTTCCTGAACAGCTGAACACATGGGAACATCCTCCAAAGCCTTTGCACCGGTGGCACTGCATCCCCTGGGCTGTAGCTACAGGTGGGGACAGACAATGGCACAGAGCAAGTAGGTGGAAACTCTTGCAAGCCCAGTACCCACCCACTACCCAGAGCCCACTCTTGTTTATAGCCTGGCCCCTCCACTCTATGACCCAGCTTCTCAGTCCATCTAGATGTTGGGGTGTGTGTGTGTGAGGGGGAGATAACCACCATGTACCAAGCCTCAGGTGAGGCCAGGCCAGACCCTGGCGTTCAGCCCTGTTGTCACTGGGCACAAGTGACCATTTTGGGGCCAACTGGGCTGTATCCCTTTGCCCAGGATGCCATGTGCTAGAAGGAGTAGGGTGAAACCCTCACAGGAGTGGAGGGATGCAGCCTGGGCTTTAGGTGGAACTGGGGTGGCAGGGGTTGGGAGGTGGCCATGCCCACTTCCACCTTTAGACCCTATATTACACCCTGGGCCTCCATTCTGGGGCTGAGATGATGGGGCCTTTTCCCCCTTTGCAGAAACCAGGGCCAGGTTGACCAAAAGGAGTGCAGGACACAGGGTAAGTTCAAATTTGCCTTTTTTCTGCCCAGTAAGTATCTTTTTCCCCAGTCCTGTTCTCAGCCTTGGGCCCTACCCTGCTCCCCAGCCCCACTCCATCCTCCACCCACTGTCTCTCTTGCACCCTGGCTCTCTCCCCTTGGTGCTAGCCTCAACTCCTGCCTCAAGTTCATGTGTACAGGAGAGCCCCTGGTCCTGCCCAGCCTGGTGCTCCCAGGGTATGCTGGAGCCTGCAGAGGACGCTGGCCCTGCCTGACCTCCTCAAGCTGTACTAAGGACACCTAGTCAGGTACCCCCTCAGTGGGCCTGCACATAGTATCCTGTTTGGGGACTGGGCTCCTCCTAGTTCCCGAGGGCCACAGCATCTCACTCTCAGCACTGCCTCCAGGTGCAGAGGCCCGTGTCAGCCCTGAGGCTATGCGCTTTTGCAGCAGGTGACAGGAAACCTTGACCATGGCAGGACCCTTTGCCATAAGCCTTGGCTGTCTGCCACTCCTGTAAGAGGGAGCTGGGGCCTCATCTCAGTGGCCACAAAGCCCTCGCACTTTGTGCCCCACCACAACTGCCAAGCCACTGTGGCTGTCACATCAGGCCCAATGGTGGCTTGACAGGCTGGGCATGTCATTCCGGACACTGATGAATGAGCACAGCAGACAGGGGGAGTGGCAGTGCAGGGGATAGGCAGCTGGGACAACACAAAGCACAGGTAGGGCCAAAGAGAAGTTGCTCCTGCCTCCCACTGCCCTGCTCTGGGCATCCTCCCAGTACCTCCTGCCTTTGCACTGGCTGTTACTTCTGACTTCTGGGCAACATAAGCTCCAGCCCAAAGGCTATCTCCTCAGGCAAGCCTCTGGAGTATCTTGGCAGAGATCATAGCCTCCTTTGACATAGCCACCTCCAGCTGCAGGGTTCCTATGCCTCGTGACCATATCATCTTGCCCAGGGCTCCCTCCTGACACTGAGTCGGTAGGGTTCTGTTCCCACCCCTCTTGGTCCTCCCCAAACATAAATCAAACCAGAACTCTCCCCTGCACCAAATGAGGCTCAAGAGAGTTTTGTGGAAAGAATAAATGAGATAATTCTAGGGCTGGGGGTGAGGGCAACTCTGGGTTATCAAGAAAAGGAAGACTTCTTTTCCATATCCCATGCATTTGCATTTTTATTGATGAGGTGGATGAAATTTTAGATCCCAGAAATCAGTCACTGGCGTGGGGGAGTGTTGAGACCCCAGGACAGAGCACTGAGTGACCTCTGCCATTCTGAACCACAATCTATAGTAGGGAGGACCATGGGGTGGGCCCCGAGGGCAGCAGATAAGATACAGTCCTGCTGGCTGCAGGGCTGTAGGCAGCGTGTGCCCTCTGATTTCACTTGGGTGTAGGGCAACCAGTCCCAACAGGCTGCTGTGAGCCCTGGGAGACGGCATTGCCTATGGTGTCAGGGAAGGCGCCCAGCTACAGCATGTATCATGAGGCACTCCTGGGAGAAACTACAGGCTCTGACCCCTGCTATCCTCCAATTGGAAGAGCCATGGCCAGGTATGCCCCTGAGGCAGGTGAAATTTCCCAGAAGGAGAGGCTAGGGGTTGCTCTTGTGGGGAATGATTTCTGGGTCAGAAAAGTTCCTGGGATACATTGGTCTTGGTGCAGACAGGGAGGAGGCCTGGTAATGGCAGAGCCCCTGCCATGACAGAGACAAAGTCTTTTCCACTTTGAACTCAGGGCCCAGAGGTTCTCCAAGCCCTCAAAGCAGAGCTGCTCTTCCCTGAAGACCTTCACCTCTCAGGGGACAGGGTCACATGGGGTCTTTGATGGGGTGGGGGGGGTCCCTGGGCATGGAAATGTCTGAGTCTGCAGCAAAGATGCACACATGGGCCTTGTGCCCCATCTCAGGTGGGCTCATGGACCCCGGGCCCACAGATGGGGAAACTGAGATTGTACCACATGCAGTCTAGGAGGCCAGGGGCTGCCTGGGTATGCAGAATGAGGGAGCTGCTGGATCACAAGGTTAGCTGGTCTTACTTGGGTATCAGGGCTGGAGTGAGATGAGCTTGGGCTTTGCTAGGAGATGTCTAGGCTAGGCATGGGCAGCAGTATTGGAGGGGTGCTCTCAGGAAGACATCAGGGCCAAAGCAGATGGGGTCAGCATATGGATGAGGACACAGTCCCAGGATGCTGAGGACAGCAGTGGATCCCCACCACCTGGAAGGTGTATGGGGCAGAGAAAGACCTGAACAGGAGAGGGTGACTCCAGGTGGCAGCCAGCTGGGACTTCAGGCTGGAGGGCAGAAAGAGGGCAGTCAGAGCAGTTGTATGTGTGAGCAAGTGTGTATGGGGGTGGTTCCTGTGTGGAATTGTAGTGGCCCAGGGGTGGGAGGGAGGGTTTCATGATTAGGCAGTGCCCAAGAAGTGGAGGGTCAGCATTAAGGCTGTGCTGGGGTGAGGAGCTGTGGGGTCCAGGGAGGCAATTTTAGAAGAAAGGCTGCGAGGACCAGGAGCTGAGGAGAGAGGCTGATGGACAGAGAGGGGCTGGTACCCTGGGTGGGGTGGGGACAGGAAAGGGGCTCTCCTAGGGATATAGTCACAGCCCTGGGCTGGTGGTGGCCTGACTGGAGGGATGAGTGAGAGCTGTAGGGGTGGAAGAGCTGGACTCACCTAGCACCAGGCTCAAAACCATGGCCATCAGGAGTCCGCCGAGAAGCCGCATGTTGTCAGGGTGAGGACAATGATGGCGTCTTGGCTTCTCCTTATACCCGTGTCTCTTCCCACCCCCACCCTTCTGAGTCACTGGCAGCTTGGTTGAGCTAGGAGTCAGGCCAGGCTCAGGTCACACTACAGACCAACCTAGCCCAGGGCTTGTGACACTGTGCCCTCAAGGCCTTCTTCCCATCCATAGAGATGTCCCAGTTGGCAGAACTAGGGACCTCATGAGGGTTCAGGCCTAGGGTGGATACTCAGCAAGGTGGTCCCTACAGTGGCTGGGAGGAGGGGCTAGCACAGGCAACCAGCCCAGGCCTTGCCCTGAAAGATGCAAATAGAGCTACCAGTGGGTGGAAACCCAAAGCTACCTTCGGCACCCCACCCCTGAAGGGAGTCAGGAGACCAGGCCTCCTCAGAAAGAGCTGGAACTTCCCATCTTCCAAATGGGCCTTCAGTCCCAGGGAAGCCAAGGAAGCTGGGTGCATGCTACATCTTGAGGAAGAATGTGGAGTGCTGTCCAAGTGATGGACCATGCTGGTATGGTACCTAGGGGCCCAGAACCCATGAGCATTTACCCAGTTGGGCAGGAGTCCAGCAAGGCCTTGGGGTAAAGGGGGTGTGTTTCAAGAGGTGGTAAGAGCCAAAAGGGGAACACTGCCAAAACCCAGCAAGGTTGGGGCTGGGTGAGGGGCTCAGAGAATCAGCTTGCCACCCAGGAGACCCTCGTGCCCTCCCCAATAACATGATGTCTGTCTAGTAGGCTCCCCCTACTAGGGAGAGAGAGGTGGTGGACCAAAGGGAGGGATTCTGACAGGATTGCAGATTCAGACCCCTCTTCCTAGGAGGAGCTTGGAAAGTGGGCCCAGTAACCAGAAAGCCAGAAGAGAGGCTGGAAGCAGGGTTCCAAGGTCCTACTTTGTCACCCAGACTCCCTTACTGTCAGTCTTCCCCAGGCTTGTCTGCTCCTCACAAGGAGCTAGGAGACCTGCCTCTCTTGCATCAAACTGAGTGACTCAGAAATCCCAGGAATCCTGGGATGGCTCTGAGATCAGGCAGGACCGTGGGAGATGAAAGAGCCCAAGACCTGGAAGAGCTGGGGTGGACAAGAGTCCAGGGCCCACAGGGCCAGGAGAATCCACCAAATGAGGCTGAGTGGGTGGGGGCCTGAGTGCATACCAGGGGATAGCAAAAAGGGGCAGACATGTGCGTCCATCCATTTATTCACCCATTGCATGAGGAATGCTGTCAGGAACTCTCCGAGATACTGGGCATACAGCGTCAAGCAAGGGAGTGAAAGGGGTTATGGCCTAAGGGTAAAATTTCAGGTCCACATCAGGGTGAGAGCCATCAAGGAAATGGGCAAGGAAGCACCTGGACCCCAGAAATAAGACAGATCACTGCAATAAATCAGAGGCTGTAAAGGGAGGTGAAGAAGCCATTGATCTGATTTCCCTTCCTGGGGCCCAGGGAAACTGGCCACCGGAGTCCCCAGCAGGGAGGGACCTGCCACAGTGCTGACCTGTCACTGTGGACAGGGCCTCTGTAGCTGGCTGCATCTCCAGGTCAGTGCCTCAGTGCCAGTTTCTTCTTCCGGCTCTGTCGCATCTCATGGGAATACCACTCCATGGTGCCACAGTGCAGCAGGAAGCCCCTCTTGAGGGCTCCAGGCTGCTTCTCCACAGGGAGTGGCCCTGGATGACCAATCAGGTTGAAGGGCTCTTGTTGCCTCCAGAGTAGGAATGCCCATCGGCTTTGCCAAAGCCCTCGGTCCCCATGGAAAGGCCAACTTCATGGTGCCTGATATTCCTTTGCCTTTTTCCTCTGTCACTACATCCCATATGGGTCTCTTCCTCCTGTGTCCAGAGAGGGCTGAATGCCCCACACTTGATTGGTCCTGGGATCCTCAGACCTCTGGTGTGGGTTTCCACCCTAAGCTTTCCAGTTCTAGAAGAATCTAACATGCTGAGATTCTCTGAAGGTTAGAAACCCACCATCTCCTTCCCAGGGATAGGGAACAGAGCACCATGAACCCCAGCTGGTGGGAAAAAAGTCTGCATGGTGAGTGGGGTAGGGTTGAGCAGGGAGCCAGTTGGCCTGGGGGCAACTAATGCCGTCATCTCTCTGTGCGCTGGTTTCCCCACTATCAAAAGAACATGACTGTGGTCCCTAGCTTGCAGATTGCCCTGGAGCACTTTGAGCCATGAGTGGTGAGAGTAGAAGGGTATTTGTCACACCACCCTGGACAGGACCAGGACAGGCCAGTCAATGCTACCTATAGTGCCATTACCTCCCACTAGTTGAGCACCTTCTGTGTTTGGCACCTGACAGGATCAAGGACAGACCAGCCAAGCAGGATGCTGTCCGTGGGAATCCCAGGCTGAGGACAGCATGGTCACTGTGGCACCTGGATGGGTGCCCCAAACACCCTGAGCCCACCACAGGTGACCCAGCACTCCACTGAGGCAAAAGGGAGGCCCATTTGGGGCCCTCCTAGCTCTGGCTGAGGACACCACTTGTGTAATGGACTTGCACAAAGGAGGTGATGACAGCTCCTCAGACATCTCCCACTGACTCACAGCCTCATCTGGCCCCTCCTGGGCAGGACCTGGGCCTGCACTAGTCACAGTTCCAAGGCTGCTGCTTGCTGGTGGGGTCCTCAGGGAAGGAGACCACAGGACCAGGGAAGGAGATGGCTGCTTTTCTCTGGGCTCAGCCCTTGACCGCCTCCCCACTGTGTGTGCGTGTGTGTGTGTGTGTGTGTGTGTGTGTGTGTCTGTCTGTCTGTCTGTCTGTCTACCAAGCCTCCCCTGTTCTGTTTGTCCCTTTCTCCTCCTGCCCTTGTGTGAAATCCATCACTCGTCTGGAAAGTGAAATGTCCCCGCACTGGAGGCCTTCAGTTCCACCTAGTGTGTGTGTCTGTCTGTCTGTCTGTCTACCAAGCCTCCCCTGTTCTGTTTGTCCCTTTCTCCTCCTGCCCTTGTGTGAAATCCATCACTCGTCTGGAAAGTGAAATGTCCCCGCACTGGAGGCCTTCAGTTCCACCTTCCACTCACAAACCCCATCCTTTCAAGGAAGAAACTGAGGCAAGAAAGCATCCTCAGCCACAGGAACAGAGCCCCAGGAGGGAGATCCATCTCCTGAGCCCACTCTGAGGACACAGCCAAGCAGCTCTCAGGGTGCAGCACCCAGCAGGGCTCTCCCAAGAGGGCTGTGTTTGGGGACAGGGACAATTCCCCCACAAGAGAACTGATGCTATCCTGCCCTCCCGGGCTGGGCTGGCTTGAGGAGCCCCTCAGCCAACAGAGGAGCAGAGGCTCTGTCAGTGAAGAGGACAGCCCCACCCCGCTTCATAGGAGGAGGCAGGCACACCCTGGCCACCCACATTCAGATAGTGTTTGGCAGAATTGTGCCTCCCAAATCTGCTCTGGAGTTATATTCTTGGGGAGCAACTAATGGTGCTTACAGGAGTGGGATGCTTCAGCCCAAGGTAGACCTCAGCCCCTCCCTGTAAACTTTATCAGGGTACAGGGGGCCCACAAGACTCCTAGGCAACTGGTGCAGACCTGGCTTTGATATCTGTACACTTCTCCTGCTGGGATTGACCTAGGTAGGGATCTATGGACAGAACTAGGGGCAGCCTCAGGAAATAGGCAGCGGTCTTGGATTGGTGTGCCATTCCCCTGCTCTGCCCCTGCAGGCCAGCTGGCCTAACCCTGTCCCCCTCCAAGCCATCTGATACATGGACACACCCCTCACCCTGCCCCATAGGACTTGCTGTGCCGTCCTGCCCAGAATAGTCTGGCTTTCATCATGTACAAGCTGGACCAAATATAGTAGGGGCACTGGCTTGAACCCAGAGTGGGGGTGGGAGTGGAGAGGTCAAGAGATAGGGATGAACAAGATGGCACCATCCCTGCACCCTTGATGGCTTCTGAGGCTGGAGGGGCCTGTTGAAGCAGAGCCATCACCTCCTAAACCAAGAGCTGCTGTGATACCAGGTCTGGTCCTCTTCCTGGGACAGCTGTGGTGATAACGGCCTCCACATATGGCCTCATTTCATACCTGCTCTGGACAGCTGCTGGCCTCAGGAGGAAGCAGAGTAAACCCTGCTGGGTCCCACTGATGTCCAGGAAGCTTCATAATCTCCTCTCCTTTTCCAGCGCACTTACCACCTACTTTGCAGATTGAGGCAGGGGCTTGATGCACAGGAGGTTCCCACTGAGTAATAATTCCCAGGCCAAATGACTGCCCCTGCCCCTGGCAGCTGTTCTTCTGCTACAAACCCTTGCCTGTGGCCAGAGGAGGACCCCAGTCTGCCCACCAAGGCCAGACCCCTTGGGGGGTCCAGTCCCACACATCAGCCCTCTGACAGAGAGCAGTCACGGCCTGGGAGTAAGGCCTTGAGGGTGGCTGGAGGGCAGGAGTCCTCCTACAGACAGCCCCGGGCCCTGGTGCAGTTCAGGGGTCTCAGAGGGCTGAAAGTTGGGAGAGAGGAGAATGCATGTAGGAGGGAGCAACTGTCTCTCTGAGGCTTGTCCTTGTGTGGGTCTGCCTCAGGGAGCAGAACTTAGATCAAACCCCAGATGGTGGCCAGAAGAATGGAGGCCGAGGCCAGGGTTCCTGGGGCAGCAAGGCCAGCGCCATTGCAAAGGTCATACTGGCAGCAGGAGGTGGTGGATGCATGCTTGGAGTAGCCATCATATACGGTCTCGAAGCAGCTGGGCACGCATGACTTGCTCACCTTCATCCTGTATGGGGTATAGTCTGCAGGGGACAGATCGGGGGAAAGAATGTTGTCCCGAGAAAGATGGGGCTCCAATTGTCTTAATGCTGGCATGCAAAGGCTCCCAGGAAGACCCTGGAGCAGGTGAGAGCCTCCCTCCTGTACCCGCCATGTTCCTGGGCAAGCTCAGGGGCCATCAGACTTACAGGTACGCGTGGTCATGCAGTATCTAACCATGGTTGGGCAGCGCATGGGGTTGAAACAGTTGTCTCCATTGTAGGCACACACGTGGCAGTCCAGGGCCTGAGCTGGGGGCAGAGTGGAGGGTCACAGGAAGGATGCTCTTTCTTCAGCCCATCATCCTCCCCAGGGCAGGGAAGTTAAAAGGAGAGGTGGTCAATAAGAATTCTGGTCAGCCTCCCCAAATTGGGCCTGTGGTCTCGGTCCACTTACCAAGAGGCAGGCCCATCAGGGCCACCAGGAGCAGGGCAAGCAGAGGCGCCATGAGTAGAGGTGAGAGAGCACCTGGACAGGTGGATCCAACTCAAGGGCAGGGGCAGGGCACTGAGGGTGTGGGAAAGATCCCTGCCCTCACCAGGGCTCTTGGTCTGTGGGAGTTTCAACAGCCCTGTAGAGGGTGGGAAGGATAGGTGGTCAGTGCTAGGCCTGGGCAGGCAGTGGGTCCAGGGAGGGTACCAACTCAGTGGGAGTTAGGGAGGGTGTCCTGGGCACTTAAAATGGGAGGAGGTGGAAGTAGGAGTCAGAGGATAGTGCACATTGAAGGGTAAGGGGAGATGCTGGCAGGGCGGTACAGGAGGTGGGAGAGGCCTAAATGCTAGAACCAAACCAGGCCTTGGCGGGTGAGTGAGTGTGTGTGTGTGTGTGTGTGTGTGTGTGTGTGCAGGGACTATAGGAGCACTGCACACAGACCCCTCCCCTCAGGGTTGTGAGTGAGGGGAGCTAGACAGGGCTAAACTGGGGCCCAGACCGAGGTCTCTTCTGGCTGCTCTGGTGTAACCCTGTCTGGGGTCTCTCTCCCAGAAAGGCTTCCAGAACCCCACTTGGCCCCTCAGGCCTGCATCCTGCCCACTCCCAGCAGCTACGATTAGACGCATCCCTGGGCAAGATGGAAGGACGAATCCTCTAGGTTTGCAGTTGAGATATCCGCTCTTTGGGAAGGAGTTTGGGGGATCTGGGCCATAACTCCCTTCGCCCTGCTGCCGTACTCGGGCCAGTCCCTGCTCGGGGGACTAAATTAAACTCTCCAGAAAACAACCGGTCTTTCATGACCCATTTCCCAGGCGCCAACCCGGGATGCTCAGAGTCTGACTCAGGTCTGGGCTGCGGCTCCAGCGCTTCCCGCCCCCTCTGACAGCCCCGCCCCCGAAACTGCGGTCTAGGCCCAGAGAGGGCTCTGAGCGCCTGCGGAGTGACCTTCAAGACCACCAACCCCCGCGCCTCCCAGGAACTCACCGAAGCCGCCTGCCAGGCCCTCTCGCGGTCTAACTGTGCGTGAGTCAGCGACTTCCACAGCACCCAACGCGCAGCGCTACAGCCTGTACAGCGGAGGCTCACCGCAGGCCCCGCCCCGGGCTCGCTGCCAGCTCCACCCCCACCGGTAAAATCCACTTCAGGCCACGCCCCGGACTCTCCCCCAACGCTGCTCAGGCTCCTCTAGTTAGAGGCAGATCACCCCAGACTGGTCCCCGATGCTGCTTCCTGCGAGAACGCACGGCAGGCCCTGCCCCCGCCCGCCTCCAACCTAATTTCTGGACGCCCTTTCGGTCTCGCCCCAGGTAGCCTGGGCCCTGTGAGGTCACCGAAGGTCTGGTCCCTGCCTTGGCCGCGCCCGGCCAGGGTCACAGCCCTGGCCCTCTCTGATACTGTTCCCCGTGCCCCTCCCCACCCACCGAGGTCATTTCGCCCATCAGGTCCCTGCCAGGACCTTGAGGGTGGGTGAGGAACCGCGACAGTAGCCCAGGCGTCATGCTCCCCATACAGAGCCCAGCATGACATCCTCTCGACCCTCAGGGGCGTGTGCACCTCCTGGACATTTGTCACCTGGGCCCCTGTAGTCTTCCCACTCCGACTTCCCAGCAGCCGCGCTGTCCTCCGACCCGGAGACCGCTCCTTGTCTCAGTACCAAGCCGAGTTTGCTGGCAGTGATCCGAGGCAAACCTGGGAGGCATCCGTGGTTCTCACGCCCCTTCCGATTTCGCTGTTCCAATTTTAAATAACTATTTTTATGTAACTGTAAATATTTTGTTGTATTTTTATTCTCTTTTAGGCAAACTAATGGATCTTTATGGGCCCTAACATTTTCTTCTTTTCTATCGTGACAAAGAAAACAAAACATTTCTTCCACCCTGAAAGCTTATTTTAGCCTTTAAAAAGATCCATCATTTTTGTGGGCTCCGGAGAAGTGAAATCTTTCAGTCTGGACAAATCAGGCGGCTTGGGTGAACTCTTTGCCAAACAGTTCCATCCCAGATGTCCCAGCAGTCAGGAACAGGGCAGGGGAATAGGACCTACTGACTGAGTGGTGAGTGTCCCAGCCTTCTGGGAGTCACACTCATTGGAAGTGTACACTCAAGGAGAAATCTGTGTCCCGGCTTCAGTGTGCTTTGAGAGAAAGTGATGGAACTGGATTTACTGTCCTGTCTTTAAAAACTGAAAATTCCGGGCATGGTACACACGCCTGTAATCCCAGCACTTGGGAAGTTGAGGCAGGAGTATTGGTGTGAGATTGGAGACCAGCCTGGGCTACATAGTGAGTTCAACGTCAATCTCAACTACATAGTGAGACCCTGTCTCAAAACAAAACAAAACCAAGAAACTGAAAGATGAGGCAAAGTGTACAAAATAACATTGTATTGGTTATTGTATTTATTTGTTGCACTTATTATTACACAATTTATGTTTGGTATTGGATTTGCTATTATGAGCCAGACATGGCTCCATAGACAACACAGGACAGTGACCCTTGGGTGGCCAGGGATAGAGGAAGGGAGCTATAAGACATAGCACAGACAGGAACCCCAGTAGTGTTCTGTATAGACCCACCTCTATCTACCCATAGCCACCTTGAGTTGTAACTTCCAAAAGCATCCCTGGGAAGCCCTGGTCAGTTTACTGCATAATTTCCCAGCTAACCATAAATACACAAACCCACCAGAGTGGTGTGTGGAGCTTTACAGCTGGACTCTGGCTCCCTTGGTGCCAGAAATGTGCCTGGTGTCCTTGAGATTAGCTTGGGATAAACCAGGTACATCCAGCTCCAAGTCACTTTTCTCCTGACCAATACTTATGCTCCTCCTGTCACAAATCATGGATCCACTGACTTGCTGCTTGCTGCCCAGGACTGTGTTTCCATAGCTAAACCAGTAGGTTGCACTCTGTGAGACTGGATTTGTCCATCTTTCTTCAGTCTCAGCTACCTTGGCCTCCTCATCCACGTGGCACAAAGATATCTATGAGCTCCCCATATTTATTGAGAAACAGTGTGACAGCACATTTCTGAATAACCTATGGATCAAAGGGGATATTGTGAGGATAGAATGTAGTGCTCCCGTCCTGACATGTAGACTGTGTCAATTCTAAGAAGTATCAATCTAATAGGAAAGTACTGGGTTTCACTACTTAGGGCAAATGGAAACTTAATGGAACTCTGCTCAACTATCAGGCAACCTAGATTTGTTTGCTCCTGTGCAATCATCCTAACTGACGTCTCATGCATATAACCCCACACATCCCTAGCTGGGAACCAACTCCTGGGCTCTTGACCCAGGTGTACTACTGCTAGAGGCAATTCACTTCTACTTTTAATTTTCTTGCAACTGGTTGCATTTTTTATTTCATCACAGGTCTTCTTTGACCTAACAGATATCAAACAAGGAAAGAAAATATTTTCTACTTCATAAAAATGAATACACAGATCACTCAGGAAGTGGATGCACCTTAGAGGGAGATTGCTTATGGTTTCTGCAGTAGAGAAGGAGAAAGTTCCCCAGATGAGAAAGGACCTAAATTTCCAGCTTTAGAAACTAGACACAGAGCAAATAAAACCCAGATGAAGCAAAATAAAAGGAATCATAAAAATAAGAGAAAAACTGAAATAAAGCAAAATAGTAGGGAGGCACCGGCAGCCTCAAAGCTGGTTCTTCCAGGCCTGTGCATCCATGATAGGACTGGAAGGAGGACAAGGCAGCCCCAGTTGTCCCTTTTAGCTGGTTCTGCATCCTTTGCAGGAAGGAGGCCCATGCTGGGTGCCAGGGAAACACGGGGGTCACGTTTCTTCCTGTAGCGAGGCACCCAGGCCTGACAGGGATGTGAGGACCACAGACATTTCTGGCAGGCCGAGGGAGGGTCTCAGAAGATACTGTCAGCTGCTTTTGCAAAATTCTCCTGAAATTCTGCCCTTTGGAAATTGTACTTGGCTACTTCTAGCAATTCTACTAATGCAGAAAATTGCCTACTCATAGCCCAGCACCTCATCCCTGAGTGCCAGGGGCCACCTCTCACCACCACCTCCCCTTTATCACTCACTGGGTAGGATCTGGACTTGGATGGGGCAGTGGGACCCTGTCCTTCAGGGGTTACAAGGACCAGAGTTGGGACTGTAGCCTCTGTTGGCCAATACTCTGACTCCATCCACAGGGTCAGATGGACCCCCCGAAGGTCCCCATCTTTTTAAACCCCACTGGGGGCTGTGACAGAAGGAAGGGCCTAGATAGGGTCGAGGTCAGGTTAAGTATAGGATCTATAGGACTGCCAGTGGGCCATACTGAGGACTGGGGTCAGACCCTGGGCATGACAGGTCAGAGAACAGAGCCCGTTTGGGAGCTGCTTTACCTTTAGGTTAGCACTGGAGGAGTCTCAAGGGGATCCTTGGCCCTGGAACATGGAGGTCACCACTCCCCCCAGCATGTGCCCCATCAGTGTTGCCAGGGTGGTCCTCTTACTGGTTACCACCATTCGAAAGCCCTCCAGCTCCCCCAGGTGGTGCTCTCTCCTTTGTCTGGTGCTTGGTGGCCATGCCTTGTGGGACTACAGGGGTCACTTCCCCTTGGCCATGTGAAGATGGAGCTAGTGTATGACCCTCTGCTTGGCCCAATCCTATATCAGGTGGTTTTCCTGAAGGCCTTGTGTCCTAAAGGAGTGGGTGAAGCCAGTCAGGGAAAATCTGGGAAGGCACCTTTGGGAGGCAATAGGGACTCTGTGGGGACAGCTGTGTTGCAGCAAGGGACTGGGGGAATGGGGCTTCTGCCATAGCAATGTGGTCAGGGTGCTGGCCACACTAGGTGAGTGCCAAACACTTAGGTAGGGAACTGAGGCCCCAGGAGGTAGAGGGTCTGGCTCAAGGTCACCTGGTGAGGACCAGATTTGGAGGTAGAGCCTGCTCATGGAGAAGGGGGCTTACTTAGCAGAGTCATTTGGGGCCAACCCCTAGCCTACATAGACCTGGGAGTTCCAAATTAGCCCAGGTCCTCAGGGGAGGCAGGGAAGATTGGAGGTCAACATCCAGGACCTCCTTGAGTCACATTCTACTTCTCACTATCCCTTGACCCCAGGATCCTCTGCACAGCTCTGGGAGGGTACTCCTTTCAGGGCACAGGACACCTCTGGATCCCCCACCAGCTGCCTTTCCACTGTGCTGAGTCAGGACTGACCACAGCAGGGTGGCCAGGGTCAGAATCCTATGATGAACCCCATGCAGCCTGGGAGGGTCGCTGCTATTGAGGTACTGGGCTGGCCTATTCCCCATGAGTAGGAGCAGGAGGGCTGCCTATTTGGGCATCTGATGAGCACCTTTTCTTCTTCTTGACCTCACAGCCTCATACTCAGAAAAGTGCTCAATCCCAGGCAGCGGGAAGGAACTCAGGTAGGAGGCTCGGAACTCAGGTAGGAGGCTCAGAACCCAAGCAGTGAGCAGAAACTCAGGCAGCTTCCCCAAACCTCTGCTCTTCTTAGGCCCTTTCCTGCCCAGTCATGCCCACCTAGCTCTTTCTGGCTGAGGGGCTGCTGGGCTCCCCAGGATGAGATCAGCCAGGCCAGGGAGACTTGCCATGGGCCAGGGCCAGGTCAGTCAGTGCCTGCTTAACTCCAAGGCTGGGGGCTCTGTGTGGGCCCGGCCCAAGCCCCTGCTCCAGCTCTGCTTAGACTGCCCCAGGAACATACACCTCTGGAGCTGCAGGTGGCACTGGCAGGGTCCTGCCACCTGGAGATGTGGGCTGAGGGAGGGGACTGCCTTCTCCCAGTGTGGGGGTGCTGCATTCTGTCAAGACTAGCCCAGTGCTGTCCTGTCGAGACTGATAAGTAGTGGAGACTGGAGTCACCTGCCCTAATTCCTGTGTTCCACAACCACACTGGTTTTAAATCATTTATTTATATGCAGAAGTTTGAGTAGAAAAATATTTAACATAAGTAGAAAATTCAGGAGGGGGAATCTGAACGATGTCTGTACTTTGCCCCCATACTGCCTGCCTGGCCACTCCTTTTGTCTCGAGAGATATCCTGTGCCCACCAGGACTGGTCCCCAGCCTGTAGGGAGTCTCTGGCTTTAGCAGCCCCATGTGATAAAAGAGGGAATGAAAGGGAAAGGGGTTACAGATTGGCAGCCAAGAGGAGGTTAAAGAATCCCAGGGTAAGGATCAGCACTAGGCCCAACATGCTGTTGAGAGAGGCACCAGCTGATGTAGCACTGTTCAGCCCCACATTGCACAGGTCTTCCTGGCAGCATTGTGTTGACTCTGCGCCACTGCTGACCTGGTGGCCCTGCTGGCTGTGGGAAGGTATGCATGAGTCCTCACAGGTCTTCTTCACCAGGTTCCCTGCCAGAGACTCCACTGCACATGATGAGGGGAAGGGTGGGTGGGTCAAGCCTGGGTCACCATGCACCCCAGCTCACACCCATGAAGGCCCAGATGTACTCCCACTGCCACCCCCCCACACCACCCTGGCACAGTCTCCATTATGACCAAACCATCACCTGGATCACACCCACCCATCAGCCCAGGTAGTCCTCCCAGCCCTAGGGCACCACCACTTACCTGAAGTCACGGTCTTGCAGTAGCGGGAGCTGCTAGGGCAGGACTGGGGCTGCTTGCAGTTGCTGGTGTTGGTACACACATGACAGCGGAGTGTGTAGGCTGGTGGATGAGGGGCAGGGGTCCCAGTTAGGCCTGGGTCCTTTGCCCACAGGAACCCATCCAACAGAGTCTCTGCCATCCTTGTTCAGGCAGCCCCCACCCTGCTTCTGGACCCCACAGGGCCCATTTCCTGTGCACAGCTCAGGAGAGGTATGCTGGGCACCTGGAGCCTTTGGGAGAGAGACTACATCTGGGCAGGGCAGGGTACAGAGGAATTCTGTGGAGACCTTTCCTCTAGGGCCTCAGACAGCCCTGGCACTATGCTAAGAGCAGTTGTGGGAGGAGGCTACTGTCCCCACTGGCCATGCCCATGTCTGCCAGGGAGGGACTCAGAGAGTTTTCAGGGAGGGAAAGGGCCCAGGGAGGAGCAGGCTGCAAGCACTGGATGGCTCTGGGAGGTGTCTCAAGACAACTCCCAGCTCTACCTCCTCACAGTGTCTATGATTATTCTACAGTCAATGCTTAGATTCTCTGATTCTGAAATATTTTAAATCTGTGATTCACAGTCACAGATGTAGATTCATTTTGTTGTAAAAATCCTGAAAGTTACACATCTCACGTATCAGAAATCTCTTGGGCCAGGGATTTAGCTCAGTGGTTCTGCCGCCTGCGTTGCAAGCACAAGGTCCTGAGTTCAAACCCTGGTACACCCCCTCAAAGTCTCTGAGCCTGAATTCCAGGCTTCTAGCATTTGATGACCACCTATCAGGCACAGAGGCCAAAAGCTGCCCGTCCCTCCAGCCCCCAGGCCTAGCTTCTTACCTGGGCCCAGGGTCACAGCCAGGGTGATGAGGAACAGCCAGACTGTCTTCATCCTCAATCCTCTGTGTCTTCTGGAAGCAATGGAGTCCCTCCTCTCCACAGGCCTTATACCTGGGATGGGCTCCAGCTGGTAAGGCTGGAAGACATCCAGCCAGTGATGCAACAGGGCCTGCCCCATCTTGCCTGGCACACACCCACCAGCCCAGCCCTAGAAGGTGAACACTTCCCCTAGTCATCTCCTGATGTGCCCTCTTCCCTCTGGGGTCCAGCCAGGGTGGGCTGTGAACAGAGCCTCCTGGCCAAGCAGCTCTTGGCTCTGTGGCTTCCTCTCTTCCATCTTGTCTCTGCTGCTCTGGGTCTTGATCAATTCTCTTGTTGTCTGTCTGCCTCCCATCTCTGACTTTCCAGGTTTTTGTGCCTTTGTCCTGTGTACCCCTCCCTCAGGTAGTTCCCTCCAGTCTCAGCCTATGCTGGGTGCCATAGGGTGCCCCTGGTAGGGAAGGCAGGAACAGAAGGAGCTGGCCCTGCCTTCCTGGGCTCTGGGCTCCTGGCTCCTGGGCTGGCCTAGTGGAGCCTCGATTATAGGACCCCTGGAGTGGCTGCAGGTGAGGGTCTATGGCAAGCAGAGAAGAGGCAGGGGTTGGGCCGCATGAGCCACAGCTCATGTAGGGTGGAGGCCAAGTGAAGGTGTGAGCTCCAGGCTGTAGGAAACTGGACATGGCAGGGGCTGGTGGGAGAAGGACAAGGCTGTGGAGGTGAAAACTGGGTCAATCATTGTCAAGGAGACAGAAGCACTCTTTATTATCTCATCTACCCCCAACCTCCCTCCAGGTCCTGGGGCCCAGGACCCCTTCCCCTGGAGAACTCCCTCTCCAGTGCTGTCAGTCCTGCCCTCCTTCTGGAGCCGTATCCTAGCACCTTCATCATTCTGCTTTATAAAGTCCCTCTACCTCTGCTGTGGTTCCCCAAAGCTGAGGGTTCCCCAGAGCTGGGCCCCAGTACCCAAGATCCTGGGGCACACACAGAGTCTGGTCTTGATGGGGGAGGAAGAACCTTATGTTTGAGCTTGTAAGGGGTACTCTTTTCCCCTGTGACTTAGGTCTCTGAGCATCTGCCTAACTTAACTAGAAGATAGAGCATGGCAAAGCTGGCCAGAAAAATAGGTGAGACCAGCAAGACCCAGAACAGCACCAAATAATTCCCATGACCCCCTATGTAGAATGTCTTAAGTGTTCCCATGAGATGTGGACTGCATATAAGGATACAGACACCATGAGGAGCTCCCTATTGTGACTTTTCACTGTAGCTCATCCTGTGTCCTCTAGACCAGGGTGTACTTTCATGTTTGCTCTTTTCTTCTTTTGTTTGGCCCAAGTTCACTCTGCAGAGCCAGTATCACCCTTTCCCCTTCTCCCCTCAATTTTGAAATAAAATTTTGGCATCATTTTTGGTTTGTCTCATCCAATTCTTTGTTTAAGACAAGAAAGACCTGGAATAAGTTTAATTGGTAAGCTATTTCTAAAGAAACTACCCTATAACATAACTGAAGCAGGGGCCGCCCTTCATACTGCCTCCATTTACCCAGGTTGGGTCAGGGAACCCTGCAGAGCCTTGCTCTGCCCCTGCTTTTAGAGGTGAACTGGGGTTGGGTACAGCTCTGGGCCTGTCCTACTCTTGTTCACATGGCAGCTGATGGACATGAGCCAACAAGGGCCAGTGGGTAAGGACTTGCTTAGGGAGGGTGACCAGGCTGCAGTTCCTGGAAACCCATAGGTTCTGTGGGGTGGGGGGTCAGAACCATGGCAGGTCAGGTGGGATTAAGCTGTGACCGCCAGGGCATGACCACGTGGCTCTCCTTGAAGCAGTTCCCAGATGTGGCAGCACCTGCCAAAGGCTGAAGGGTCATTGGTGGTGGTGCAGAGACCCTGGAGGGTGCCAGTAGAGCTCAAGGGGCAGCCTCACCTCTGTGTCCTGTGCCCCCCAAGAACATCAGGTTTAGAGGATTGCATGGCTGGTTGAGGGTGGGTGATTCAGAGGCCTTTGAGGGCAGAATTCAGAGCTTGGTGACAGGGTGGTAACAGGAAGGATAAGAGGTAGGGAAGCTGACTCATCCAGGAATGTGCTGGAAAAACAGGTTTGGAATTCTTGCTGTATGCAGTGAATCTGGGGGGCCCCAGGAGATACTGGGGTGGGGGCTACTGGGCTCCTAGGAGGAGCCTGGATCTGGACAGCTGGGCAGTGGCCACCGGGCTACCACACATGGGGCTGGATGAGGCCCCTGCACACCTGTCCCCCAGGGCCTTAGGTTAAATGGCAGCCATGTGTCCTGGAGGCTGGGGTGGCAGGCATTCCAGTTCCATGGAGGGAGGGCCTATAGGCCTTTGTCCCTGCCAGGGCTGCTAGGAGAATATAAGCTGCCCAGACATTTCCAGGCAGAAGCATGGAACAGTCCCAAAGGCAATTTGCTGCCAGGAGAAAGTGAGTGATTTTGCTGGTGGGAGCTCCTGGAGGGTTGAGAGCCGAGAAGGGGCAGTCAAAGAGGTCTTCCTATAGGGTGATGGCCAGCCTGGGGCCTTGGAGTTAGTTCAGCTACCCTGGCCTGGAGGCTTTCTCATGTGGCCATGAACATTAGTCCTGACCATATCCCAGGGGCCCAAATGCTTCCCTGTACTTCAAAATGTTTCATTCATTCACTCCACAACATTTTAGGATCTGCCACCATGTGCCAGGGTGGTGGATATAACAGATATCAAGAGAGAAAAGAGTTAGGGCCCAGTGCTCAGAGCCCCCATGTTGCCATTAAGCTGAGGATTCTCCTACTCAATTCAAATGGAAACCACAAGCAAAGTGAAGCTCTGTTAGCAGTTCTGATGTCATGAGATGACAACAGTTGACAGCGAGCTTCTGGTCACTGCTTCTGTCAGCTGTCACCACCTGATGCTAGCTGGTGCTGGATACCATACATTGACTCTGCTGGCCTCTATCTGTCCAGTGCCGGCTTGTGCTAGGGTAGTACACAGGAGAGACTTCTAGACTGAAAATCAAGAAGGGCCTGGAAAATGCTACTTGTGTAGCAGCTTGCAGACCTATTTCATTGAGGGGGAGGACTGAAACCAGGGAATCTTCTGGAAGGCTTGCTGTAAATTGTGGATATGAAAATAAAGGGCCCAGATCTCTGCTTTCCTGATCTTAGCTACTCCTGGGTGTCCTCTCTGTTCTAAAAAATGCAACAGTGTTCACTAAAGTGGCAGGAGTGGGAGAGGGGCCCCAAGCTGCCTGGCTACACTTACACTGATGTGGAGAACGGCAGTTTGATAGCCAGGGAGGACATGAGCAAACTGTCCCAGTGCATTGGGGTGAAAGGTAAAGCAAAGGGGAGCAAAGGGGAGGGGTAGGCAGCCACCAGAAAAGTCAGTCCCTCATAGCCAGCACAGGGACAAATGAATGAGACAGACCCTCTTCATCTACCTCATCCAGACCAGCCAGAGAGAGACTCCTGTCTGTTTATGGGTACACTGAGAGTGTGACTATCAGGGAGGTCTTCAGGGGGCCCCACCTGGGTAGAGCCATCTCAGATGAGGACTGAGGGTAGGTGGCCACCAACTGCTGGAGCTGGAAGGAGCATCAATCAGGGCACCAAGGCCTGGCTGCCAGTTCTGTCTGTCTTCCTGCAAGATCACATGATTGCTCTGTGAGTCAGCTAGGAGGGAGGCAGGGGAATGGAGAACCAACATGTCAGACCCTGTTGATAGCCTGGGAGAGACATGGGTGAAATTTGCACTGCTGTACAAGATGAAGTTTCTCTTAGTCACATGGAAAAAGTCCAGGGTGTGGATCACATCTCATCCCCTCAGGGACATCTGGATGTTTGTTTGTTTGTTTGTTTGTTTGATACCGGGGATCAAACTCGGGGTCCTTGTGCTTGTGAGGCAAGCAGCAGAACCACGGAGCCAAATCCCTGGCTCTCAGGGACATCTATTTCCCACTGCTCCTACCCTCACAATGCTCTTCCTCTCCCCATGCCCTTGGGAGCTCCCGTAGCACTCACAGTACTTCCTCTGAGAGTTGGGACACACCAGCTTCCTGGAGGAGTCTCAGCCAGACTGTAGATGTGGAGGCCTTCAGCAAGTTCCAGGAAAGGACTACATGGTGTGGTCTGTAGTGGCTTTGTCCCTCTCGGCCCCAGCCCCAGGTAGATGTCATCACTGGGAGGCTCTGCCCTTCCAGAGATACATAGCCATTAAGATTCTGTCTCTCTGCCCTGCTTCCTCCTCCCCATCTCCTTTCACATTCACAAATATGCTCCTGGTCAGAGAAAGGCCCAAGAAGGAGTTGGGCCTTGGGGGCTCTGAGACCCATTAGGTCTGCAGGTATGGGCCATTCTGGGATTTCACCAACCACACTTCAGACAGACTTTCTCTAAAACTTATCTGTTATCTTGGGAGCTGGGAGGAGATGTGGGGAGCACGGTGATACCAGCCCTAAAGAGAAATGGGAACATCTGAGTCTCCCTGCCTGCCCTGTTGGCTTGTCTGCCATGAGCACCATGCCTCTTACTTAGAGCAGGCGAGCTCTTCACATGGGGTACGGTGAGGCTAAGGGCCGAGCTCATTCCTCCAGCCTCAGGCAGCAGCTACATTTGAGGCTGAAATAGTCTAGCTTGGCCTAGTGCCCTCTTTGGTGCTCAATCCAGGGCAGAGATGAGGGTGTTTACCCAGGAGTTTGTGCATGATGGCAAACATCTCTGGGTGTGGGTACAACCCCAGGGAAGGGAGGAAGCTCCCAGGACCCTGCCAGGGAGTTCATTACCACAGGCCTGGGCTTAAGGGATGGAGATATGTGCTGTTATGCAAGAGGTGTAAGGGCAGGTCCTTGCGGGAACAGAGACATCGGTAACCAGGATAAAGGAGCAGTCCAGAATGAGACCCCAGGTCTGATGAGCCGCTGGCCCAAAGGACCCTGCCAAGCCCCACCTTCATTTGGAACTCCCCACTGGCCCTCCCTGTGGGTCTAACCACAAGGCTGGCCCCCTGGGGTTCTAGCTTGAATCTTATCCCAAGTACCTTTGAATTCTGGCTGCCTCATTCTCCACTCAGGTATCCCTGGGGCATTCAGAAGTTGCTGCTCCAACCTGTTCATGCCCTGCCCCGCCTGTTCCCAAACCGCTTCTCCTAAACCAGCCTCAGCAGGGATATGTGTGTGTGGGGTGGGGGGTGCTGCAAACACTTCCCTGGCCCCTTTTCCTCCGCTTCCCATCCAGCCCCTTCTTTACTGGCTGAGGGCTGTGACTGCTTCCTCCAGCCCCACCAGGTCTGCCTTGTCCTTCACTCCTTTTCCAGAGGGGTGGCCTTGGCTCTAGACTTAACTGGTTGGAGTCCCTCCCTTGCTGACCAAGCACTCTTAGGGCCAAACAAACCCAGTCTCCTCATCCTGCCAGGACCCCTGCCTGGACCAACCATGCTCCCCTCCTCACATGGCCATGTTCACTGCCCCATCACAGGTGGTCAAAACTCTCCTGGCTCCCATGAGTGGCCACGGTCCCTCTGCTTTCAAGGTGTAGTCTCCTCACAGTCTCTTTAGTGTTTTCCTTCCTCCGGTTCTTTGCCTGTGCTGTGCCTGTTCTCAGAGCCCCTGGATCTCAGCCACACATTCATTCCCCCAGCCCTATCCTTCCAACCATCATGCTATGCATTAGCATGGATCTGCTGCTTTGCTTGCTCTGGCTCTTGATCCTGCAAAAAAGGCAGGGAGTGTGCCTGCAGCCACTATGGCAGCCAAAAGCCCCATAAGACCTGGTATGTGAGGTGCCGACTCCACACCAGTGGTGTTAACTTTATGCCTGAGGGAAGCTCTGGGGAGTGCAGAGAGCTCAGACTCCCTACACCACTTTTCTAGCCCTCTCTAAGGCCCCCCTACCCACCTCTGAGGTGCAAGGTCTTGTGCCCCCTCAGGGTGATCAAGGACCAGAGAATCACCCCAGACTCCTCTGGCTGAGCACACTTGCAGCTTTATTCTTCTCTCCAGATAACCTGGTGAGAGGGCTAGCTTACGGCACTTTCAGGGAGGTAGAACTGTCCTCCATGCTCAGTGAGAATGGATACCCTCCAGCTGCAATGCCTGATACTATTGCCCAATACAATGCCCAAAGTGAGCTGCTCTACCCCATAGTGAGCAGCCAAAGGACCATTTAAAAAGCTTAGCTTCGTGGGGGCAGGGTCTGTATGGGGGACTCTGACCAGAGGCCTTGGGAATGGGAACCCCTGGGAAGCAGGTCTGTGATGGGTTGGTGCACTGACCAGCTGGTGGGTGGAAAATATGACAGAAAGGTGGAATAAGTGATTAAACATAATAAGAGGATGAGTGAGTGGACAGATAAATGGATGGATGGATGGATGGGTAAAAATTGGATAGATGGATGAGTGGATGGATAGGTGGATGGATTATGAATGGATGAGTGGATTGATAAGAGGAGAGGTATGGATAGATGAGTGGGTAGGTGAGGTGAAGACAGGGGTAGTACGAAGAGCTCGAGGAATCCAATGCCCAAAACTCTCAGTCATATCCTTTATATCAGGCACAAGAGGCCAAGGGGCCAGATTGATACAGGATGTGTGTGGAATCACTTCAGTAATAATGGAAAATAAAACTGAGGCAACAGCAGGAATTTATAGCCAAAAGCTTTAACTATGAAAGAAGAGAGAATGGAGAAGGGACTTCTACCTTTTAAAGGCATTGCTGGGTTGAGCTAGATCTAGTTGTTTTCCACCGGATCACCAATATGGCACTTGTGAGTTTTCCTTGTGTTTTAGGGGATTTCCTCCTGGTATAAGATGTGGATTAATATTCAGTAAGGAGAGGGCACATTCCATTCACTGTTAGCAAGGGAGGATGGGAAGGACATGTCTTCTTTAGTGGGTAACAAGTTATGGATTAAGACCTGAGAATCCCCTCATCTCTTGTCCCTGTTCTTCGTTATGGCTATGTGCACAAGATCCTGCCAAGCAGGGCTGGAGGGTGTAGGAACTCCAGGCCGGAGTCTCTCAGTTCTCAGCCTGGGAAATGAGAGTAGAGGATGCTATGGGGAACTGGGGGACTCTTCTCATTCCAGGATGGCCTGGGGCCCCTAGGACACCGCTGGGAGGGGTGGGTCTTGGAGAGGCATACCCTTCTCTGGTGTCCTTTGTTGGGAGTTCTCTGAGGCAGGGAGAGCTACCCTTGTGGGGAAGGAGGCCCAGGGGCTTCTGCCCTTCATCTCTCCCTAGGATGGCCTGGGAGAAGTGGGGCAGGGGAATGACAGTCAGAACTTGGACCCTCCTCTGGGACTGGGTAGGGGTGAAGGGAGTTGCTCTGCCTGTGCACAGATGCCTGCTCAGAGGGATGGGAGACGCAGATTCTGGCCTTCAGCAGGCCACTTGGAGCAGTGCCCACAGCAGGCTGGCAGAGGTGCTGGCCCAGAGGGCCCCAAGGCTGAATGTTAGGCCTGAAGCTGCACTGTTGCACCGGGTATTCTGGCAGCATGAAACGGAGAGGGCACGGCCATCCGAGGACACAGTGCTGTTGGGGCAGGTTGGGGCACAAGACTTCATGACCAGCATGCCTCCAGGGTTGGCTGTAGAGAGAAAAAAGAGGATCCATGGTGTTATGAGCCACAGGCCCCATGGCCCCCACCACCCACCGGGCCCTTAAGAAGCCCCACAGCTGAGGCCATGGGTGTGATAAGCACAGCCTGCTTTGGGGAGTCCTGGGACCTCGAATGCCGGTAAGAGTTTGAAGTGGGGGTTTTCTATGGGTGATCACAGGGTAACTGTGGGGTCTTGTCTTCCTCTCTGAAAATGCTCTTTCGAAATGATACAGTGGCTTCTTCCTCCCCCAGTGTCCCGGAGCTAGCTCTCTTCTCTTCTCCTCTGAGGATAGACCTGGATCCCTTCTCATCCCTTGCCCCTTCTGTGACTGGTAGGGAGGGATGCTGAGACAACATAACCTCCGCAGTTGCCTTTAGACCTCAAGTCCCACCAGGAAAAATGGAGGCAGGTCTTACATGGGCCCTGGGGAGCCAGAGTGGGTGGCTGTGCTGCAAGGTCTTGGACAGTGCCCCATCTCTAGAAGGGGGACACTTGAGTGTGCACACACATATCAGGGGCAAGGAGGCTGCGGGAATGATGGCAGCTGCTTTTTCTTAGCCTGCTCTGTGCAGAACATTCAGGGACCTGTCCTGGGGCTCTTGTCTGCATCTGGCCCAGGAAACATGGGATGGGGGTGGATGCAGAATTCTATCTTGAGATGCTTTATCTCTCTATGTCTGTTTCTCTGTCTGGAAATGCAGATAACAGTAAAGCCACCTTCTGCCCTTGTTTGGGAATTAAATGAGTAAATTCCAGGGTAGTGTTGAGAGCAGCAGTGGCACATGGTGGCCATGGAGTACACATTAGTCATTAGCAGAGCATAGCTAGTAGTAGAGCTGAGTAGGTCAGTCATGCCTTTTCCCACCCTTTCAATGCTGAGGAATGGAGCTGCCAGGTCTGGTAAGCTGGACCTGGACAGTGAGAATACACTTGTGGCTATGAGGCTGAGTCACTGCCAGGAAGTGGCTCTGATTGGGTACCTGATAATGGCACTTCTTTACATCTTGCTCAGCTGAAGCTTTTAATTGAACACCATGGTTAATAGGTGCACTTGCCTAGTTTTAAGTTGTTTTTCTGGACAAGATCAAAGAGGAGGTAGCATTCGTAGCCCTTTTCTGAGAAATCACTTATGGAGCTATGGATAGGATAGCACCCTCACCAGCACTTATGAGCTGAGGGTTTGCAGAGAAGAGGCCCTGGTTCCAGTCAGAGCTGGCCTGGAGCTCACATGGTGAGGGCCTCTTAGAAGTGGGGCTCCTGAACCAGCTGTGGGAGATTGGAGACAGAAGGTGACCTGTCCTTACCTATCACTCACCTCCTGGGCCTGGCCTGGTGAATCAGTAGCAGACACTGACACCATCCCTCTACTTTTCCTTCTCCCCAACCTCAGGGGCCAGGGTGCATCTGTTTTGCCCACATACATATTATGGAGGCCAACGATCTCCTGGGGTCACCTGTATGTCATAGAGACACTAGTAGATTGCTTCTCTCTACCCATGCTGGATCGTCCTGCCAGCAGGTCTTGTCCCTACCCCCATGCGGCTCCAGGGTGCCTCCTACTGCCCCTCTGTGGGGCACCCCTACCTGTCAGCCTCTAGTACCTCTATAACCACATGGTTTTTGTAGGCTGTGGCCTCTGAGGCCCTTAAAGGACAGGGATGACCCTACATATCTCCATCTTCCCAGGTCCAGCAGACACTCGGGAAGATGGGTGAACAAGCAATAGCCAGACAGACATATGCTCAGTGAGGGGTCAAGAGGAAGAGGTTCAAGAATGGAGCCCAGACTCCTGGGGAGACTGAGAGAAGCCTCCACCCTTGGGATGGCACCATGAGCCATCAAGAATTCTGGCCCTGTATGGGTATGAGAGCTGAGGCTTCAGGAGAGGAGCCCTCAGGGGTCCTTGGGTATCCTGGGGACCACTGTGGAAGACTGTCCCTTACTCACCTCCCAGGTTTATTCTCAGAACCCTCTGCTTGGTGGTTTGTTGCTTTTTGTACCCCGCTGAAACCCTGCAGGGCAAAATCCTATCTTCCCAGACTCTGCCTTGTGCAGGCCGGAGAGGCTGGGCCATGAACCCCCCTACCTGTTCACAGGACCAAGAGCAGTTCCTAGCAGTGCCAACCATGCATCTGGGTGCCACCATGGAGGGTTGATTATGCCCTAGTCTCCAGGTGTGGTAGAGCAGGAGTCTTTGGGCAAGTAGACTACTCTACTTGGAGGGAGGATCTTAGAGGCAGTGGGTGAAAACATGATGCTCCCTCTCAGAATCACTGAACTGAGAGAGGCATGAAGGGGAGCTGAAGCTGGGCAGGGGCTGTATGGGGTCTGGACCCTGCTATATGTTTGGGATGCCCCTACAGAACACTGCATCTGTAAAACGGAAATGACTTCCAGTCTGAGCTTGTCCGGCCTCTGTGGGAAACTGACCCAAGCTACACAGTGAGGCTGCCTGACTGCCCTGCCTGGGGGAGCCTGGTGGGAGGTACCCCATAATCACAACAGCTGCATTTATTGGGAGTCAGGCATCATCCCAGTAGTGGTAACAAGGTGCAAGAAAAAAGGACCCCTGACTTCTTCCCAAACGCAGGGATGATGTTGCCTGCCCTAGGTCCCCATCTGCCATGTCAGCTACCTTCTTAGGTGTGTGGGGACTCCGCAATTGGGGGTTCCACCTGGTCCCATTGTATCTTCCTGGTCACCCTTCACCCTGCCCAGTTTTGTCTTCTGCAGCTGGCTCAAGCCTTGCCATACTCAGGGTACTTTTTATCTCCTGCCCCACTCAGGGTCATCCATGTGGGTCCCCAGGGCTACTAAAGGGCTCTGCTGGAACTCCTGTCACTGTCACCATCTTGGCCTGACCTGTAAGCCTGGGGGGGTGCAAGGTTGGGTATTGGTCAGAGGGCCTTCTTATTGAGTCTGGACCACATGACATGGCAGAGTTCCAGGCTCTTGAAGAGGGCACTCAAGAGTGGAGGTTATGGGTGGCTGCTGCTTGTTTGAGACAGGGAGCTGGGGAGATCCAGGCTCTGGCACTGGCTGGGGGTGGGTAGCATCTCCCAGACTGCAATATACATACAACTGCACAATCTTTTAATTTAACTGTGAACTAGAGGGTAGTGGTGCCTCTGAGGTCTGCCCTAGGGTGGGGCAGGGTCACTGTGGGCTTCTGGCTGGTATGGAGGGTGGTAAGGGGCAGAGATGGGGCTGGGAGCGTCTCTGTGCAGTGCTGGTGGTCAGGACAAGTGGCAGTGGCCCAGATACTCACTCGCCCGTGTGATCACACAGTACTTGTCCGTCGGGGCACACTCCACTAGAGACTCGCAGTTCACATGGCCGCAGCACACATGGCAGTGTAGGGCCTGGGCTAAGGGAAAGCACAGGCCATCAATCTGGGCTGGGGTTGTGGCAAAACACCCAGCCACCTGCCTAGTGGTCTGCTCAAGGTTACCCTCTCTAAGCCTCTTCCTCTCTCATCGAGGGGAGCCTAGAGGAGCCGAGGGGCTAAAGACTTTGTGGTAGGTATTCTAACATGTTCTCCCTTCTATCCCCCCTGGCTAGGTGCCAGGATGTCTGAGAGACAAGCAGACATGGGGTATATTTGGCAGGCTACTCTCAGGCTGGGCTCACCACCTTTCCTGCTTATGGATTCCCTAGCCCTTATGAACTCATATACACATCTGTCTCCCTGCCCTGTGGCTACTTCTGGAGAGGGGACTGGGAACCCTAGAGAATGTAGTAGAGCCATGTCAGCTAAACCAGTGAGAGACCAAACAAATAGATAGATGGATGGGTGGATGAATAGATAGAAGGATGGAAGAATGGATGGATTGGCAGACGGATGGATGGATGAATGTGCAGATGAATGGATAAGTGGATGGGTGAATGAGTGCATGGGTAGAGAGATGTATGGAGGGCTAAATGGATGGGTGGGTGGATGGATGGGTTGGTGAATAGTAGATAAGTAGAGAGATGGAAGGATGGATGAGTGGGTGTGTGGATGGGTGGAGGATGAGTAAGTGGTAGGTGGATAGGTGGGTGAGTAGATATATAGGTGGATTGGTGGATGGATAGATGGATGAGTAGGTAGACTGACGGGTGAAAGGATGGCTGGGTGGAGGGAATAATGAGGAGGTTGGTGGGTAGATGGGTGAGTAGATGGATAGAGAGTAGATAGATAAATGGATGGTACATGAATGGATGGGTGGGAGAGTGGATGGGTGAATGAATGGATAGTTGAATTACTATATTAGTTTGATGGAGAGGTGGATGGTGGAAGGCAGAAACATAAGGCAGCAAGATTTAATATACTTGATCTTAGCCAAAAGGCCGAGAAGCAATTAGCAGGATTTACTATAGAGAAGGCTGACTTCAGAGATGATCTAGGTTCCAGTTTTGTTATTCCCTTACTCCTCCTTCTCTGAGCCAAGATGTCCCCATGTATGAGGTGGGAATAGTAACATTCTTGATCTTCTCAAGATGAATGATATAATGTATAATGTGCATGACTCCTGGCCCCTTCTTCCTTAAGAGGAGGACTTGAGGCATTTCCAGCTCTGAAATGGTTGCCTGGAAGCCAGAGGCAGGTGGGTTGCCTGACTAGAGTAGGCTGACTCTGAGAACTTTGATCCCAGTAGGTGCTTACAGCTGATAAGTTAAAGGGAAATAATAGCCCAGGCCTTGTGCCCCATCCACCAAAGGCATGCTGGTGACCCCCACATTGGGCTGAATGCAGAGGTCACAGCAAAAGGTACCAGTCCAGGCTGCTACTGGGAGAGAGCTAGGCAGGTTCTGGAGATGGCTGACCCCAGATGCTATGTGCTCAGCCCTAGCCTTCCAACTACAGGGAGTACGACAAGGTGCCCCTTGAGAGAACATAGGCTGCCTGAGTGTGGCTGACCCACGGACAGTGATGTTTCCATGAGCGGGACGGAGCAGAGGGTATAATGATTACTCTGGAAGTACCCAGTAAGGGTACTTGCTTTTGATAGAAGGCAGGGTGACTCTGGAAGTCTTCTATGGGGAAGATATGAAGTGTGAGGCACTGCAGAGCCAAAGTAAGCTTTTTTCGGTTGCAAGGAACCAGAGCTGGGATTGGGAATGTTAAGGGTTAGGAAGCCAGGTATCCTGTCCTGGTATGGAGGCTGCTGCTAGATTTAGGATGCATGTTCTGTGAGCTGTGTCCTGTAGAACATACTGAAGGAGGATTCCTATAGGGGGTTTCCCACAAAGTATCCCGTTTGAGGTATCCTGTCAGAGTGTCATGTCTCAGTACCCTGTAGTGGTGTCCTGCAGGTGTGTCCTGTGCAAGTATCCTAGGCAACAGACACCTGCTCTGATCTCAGAGGTTCATCTGTGGAATGAGATGACCTCACTTTCTGCACATGGGTTTGCTGGGGCCCCAGCCTCCATTTCCCCTGACTGAAGAGTGTGGAGGATTGTTGTTGATCTGAGGGCTGCAGGTGGTCAGGCTCAGACTAGCACAGTTCCCCTTTCTAGGCTGAGCACCAGGTCATGGTTCTGGAATCCCAAGAAAAGGACCTCTATGTTGGGGGTGGCTCCTAGCCATTTTTGCTGCCCATCTGTCAGTCTTACTGAGGTCAAGGAGATGGTTCTAGGTTGCTCTATAAAGACTCACAGAACCTGTTTCCCTGCATGGATCTCCATGATTCCCTGACTTGGTGCTGGTAAGGATTCCCGGGCTAACACTAGTTACATCCTCAAGCAGTGGCCAGTCCCCATGAGTGCTCTGTAGTACAAGCACTGTACAATCACCCTCCTAGGAAAGCTGAGCCCTGGAGGACAAAGATGTCCCAGCAAGTGTCCTCACCTTCTGACACAGCCTTCCTGGCCCCTTCTCTCCTGAACCTGTACCCACACCCCAGGGCAGGTGAGACCAGTGGAGTGCCCTGGCCTAGGATCCCTCAGTACAGTCCTCTTTGTGCTCTCTCATAAGTAGTGTCCCTAGGCCAAACTTGACCACTCCCTGTCCTCTGTGGCTAGCTTTGGACTTTTGCCTAATATTGCTTAATCTGTCTCTCCAGCTACCCACTGTGAGCCTCCCTCCTACTATAGTGCCTTCTAAAGCCCCCTCTCTCTCCTCTCTCCTCCTCTTCTTGACCCTCTCACCCCACGCTCAAAAGAAGTTGATGGGGCTAATTATCCTCAGATGATAATTATTCAGCTGATAATCACAAGCTATAGCGCATCACCTCTCACCCCTGGCCTCATTTCTGTTCCCAAACCAGGTCACTGGGATTAGTGCAGAGTGGGCTGGAAAGAGGGAGAGCCACTTGTCCTGTCCTGCCTAGGACTTTCCATTTTAGCACTAAGTCCTGGACCCTAGGAATTTTTTATCCTGAGAAGAGGAGGCAGTAGGCCCCCTAAATGAATTCCAGGTCTCAGCAGTTCCACTCCTAATGTCTCAGACATAGAGATTTGTTTTATTTATTTATTATTATTCTTTTAGTGCTGAGGATTGAACTCAGGACCTTGCACTTTCCGGGAGCTACATCCCCAACCCTCTCCTATGAAGTTTTCCCTCCACAAGAGCCAGAAAGATACAAGACACCTTGTTCAAATGAAAGGGGCCCCCAAGTATGGGTGGGCAAGGAGCCATGTAAGAGGCCTCCCTCTCCCTCCCTACAGCCCCCACCTCAGGCTCGTACCCTAGATGGCATCAGCTTCCTTGGACCAAGGAAGACATGCTAGTGCCCAGTCCTGGGAAGGCCTGCCCGCCGCACCCCTGCAGCAACCTTACCCAGAGCAGTACACACAGCAGCTAGAAACAGCAGCACCAGGAGAAGCCTCATCGTGGATGTCCACTGGCAACTGGGGAGCTGCCAGAACAAGAGCACCTTTATACAGCTGCCAGGCAGCTGAGGTCAGACCAGGTAATTTGGCTGAAGATGAGCTTGGGATAGTAGGGCTGTGACTCATCCCCAGGGGCCTCGGGCCTCTCAGGAGGTCCCCCATAGGAGGCCCCCATCTGTTCCTTGGTCCTGGGCCAGTGGCCTCCCCTTCTTGTACTTAACAAGAGGCCCTCGGTGGGCTGGGGAGAAGGAAGGCATCTTCCCTGCCCTGAGGGTCAGAGGGAACCAACCCTGCTAGAGCTCTTCTGAGATGCACAGTCTGCCCCCTCTGCCTTCTCCCAGGCAGGCAGGGAGGAGCCAAATCCATTTTAATGGGGGAAATGGAAGCACTGTGGGCTGAAATCTGGCCTTCAGTCAATGCTCCTTCGTCTTCAGCATACACAGTCACCTGGAGACCTGGTTACACTTCTGATTCTGACTTGGAGGGCCAGGCAGGGTTGATCTCTGCATTCTTGGGAGCCCCTGGAGCTCACTGTGCTGCTGGCCTAGAGCCTGGGATAGAACCCTGCTGTTCACACAGGACACAGGAAATGGCTAATACTCCCATTGATCGCTCAAGTCTTGCTGGGGTCTCAGAGGCTTGGGGGCAAGGGCAAATGCCTCCTGGTTCATCCTTCCCCCTCTCCAATGGCTCCCTGTCCCCAGGCCTCCCTGGTCTCCTTTCGCTGCCCTCCTGATCCCCGTTTCCCTCTGGAGGCTCTTCTCTCAGTCCCTTGTGCAGACGTCTAGCATCCACCCAGTGCAATGATGTTTCTCTAGAACTCTTATCCCCATGCCATGGCCTGTACCCAAGAAGAGTTTAAACCCCTTTGCAGACTCCCTGGAGGACCTACGATGGAGCTGGGACAGGATCTACAGGGTTAGCTCTGGGACTTGGGAGCTCTGCCTTCCAGAACTAAGGCTGAGAGTCCAGATCCAGATTCACACCAGGTGCTTCTAGGGAGTGGATAGTATACTCATCAGCAACATTTTATTTTTACTGTTTCTTTGATTCTTTTAGGACTTGCACAGTTATGGACATATGCTGTACAAACCCCTATTTGCCTTAGACCACAGATGACAAGGAAGGGGCCACAGTCATCAAGACCCCAACAGAGGGTACTGTGAAGAGCTACCAGGAACTGGGATCTGGTCACTTTCCTAAAAATGGGGCGCTCGTGAGTGGATGGACAGGGTCTGGCTGGGCAACCCTAGGTACTGCACCGTATGCACTCTGCTCACCCTGTTTATCCACTCTGCCCACTCTGGTTGCCTCTGAGTTTGGAGCCCCCTGACTGCAGATGTGATGGCAAGTGAGCCCTGCCAGCCCTGGCTAGTTTCCCAAGACTCCTGCTATGCCCAGCTAGAGCTGGCTTGGGACAATGACTGGACTGGAACCAGGGCATCTTTCCAGGTACCACCCCAGCCCTCGGCTCAGGCCTGAGAGTTTCCTCAGGGCAGGTGTGATGGTCAGAATGGATCCTGGGGATAGTTTCAGAAGGAAGAAAAAGAGACCTCAACCAGGCCCCCAGGCTTGGCATCTCCTGCTGGAGGGCAGGAGCCATTACCCTGGGAATGGGAGGCATCTTCAAGCTGCCATTGCCACTTTGGATGGTGGGACTATGATATACCTCCCTCCTCTTCCCTCACCAGACCCAGACCCGCTTCTCATCCTTCCCTTTCCAACACCCAAGTAGCCTTCCATAGGGCTCTGTGAGTGTGAGTATTCGGGGAGGTGGTGGGAGGGAACAAGAGACTCTGGAGCTGGGGTCCCTCTGCCCTAGGCAGCGATCTTCTAAGGGCTGTGCTGGAGATCCTTGACACGGGTGGGGGTACAGGAGCTTGGAGTGTGTGTGGTAGGACCCATATTAAAGGAAATAATCACAGATGACAGAAAGGACCACGTGGCAGTCTAGCTGTGACAGAGGCCAGTGGCCATTTCCTGAAGAAGGTGCTAGGAAGGTGGTGTTGGGAAGCATGAAAAGAATCTTGGAAATGAGGACGACATATCAGGGTGAGCCAGGGCCTGATGTCGATGCTCCAAAAACAAACCTAATACTGGCAAAGTCACTGGATTTTACTCCATTCTGTGTCCTCAGGGGTCTGCATGACCCCTCTGAGAGGGAATTGAGAAGTGCTGGACTCACTGACTTTCAAAGAGCCTTTTAGGGACAAAGGGTCTGCAGCCCCTATGGGATGGTGGTGCTGTGCTGGTCCTCAAGGGAAGGGAAAGCTGAAGGCGGGAACTGCCAGGGCCAGGCTAGGGTGTGCAGAGGCCGTGGCCTGGCTGTGACCACCCCTCATCCACATAATCAGCTATCAGAAATGTACTTTCATAAGCTGGGTATGTGCCAGTTACAGCTTAGACTCTCTTGATGCCATAGTTAACTCAGCCTCTTCAGCTTGGCATCAGATCCACTCCCAGAGCACCAGCAGGAAACAGGGCTTGGAGACCCAGAGATGTGAGATGTGTAGGGCTGGTGAAGGAGTTAGGCATGGGTGAGGCGCGCACTGCCAGGCATCTAGCTGGATGCCAATCAGAGCCCACCACTGGGAAGGACCCCAGAGGCAGTTAGGAGTCCTAGAGACAGGGCCTGCTCCTGTTCTGCCCCTGTGGAGGCTCTGCCGCCCCCCAGCTCCTCTGAGTCCTGTCCCTTCTGTGCTGGGGGCTGCGGCAGGAAGCACGGGCAGGAGATGCACCTGTACGATCCTGCTGGAGAGGGCAGAGTGACATCCCAGTCACTGCCCACATCTGCTGAGGCTGGTGCAGGACCCATCCTTGGGTGCTCAGTCCCCTTATAAAGATGCTACAGTATTTGCATGTGACCTGTGCACATCTTCCTGTATACTTGGAGCCATCGCTCCATTACTACAGTACCTAATAGAGGGAACAGTTAACAGCATGTATTTTTTAGGGAATAATGAGAACAAAAGTCAGCGCATGTAAGTTCAGATGCATTTTTCCCAAATATTTTTGATCCAAGGTTTGTGGGCAGAACCCATAGAGAAAGGGCTGAACATACTTTTCTATTATTTTTAATTTTTTTTTGTACCGGGGATCAAACTCGGACCTTGTGCTTGTGAGTCAGGTGGTGGCACCACTGAGCTAAATCCCTGGCCTTATTTTTTTTTTTTTTTCAGTTGGTTTATATTTTACTCTAACGTTGTTTGAATAGGAGCAAAATAAAAATACATACACAGATGCCGTAGTGAATCAGCTGTGGGTTCCCGTACGTCAGGGTTGGTGTTGTTTCTCTCTTGCTTCAGTAGCTCCCTCACGGTCTCCATCTCTGCAGAAGTGAACTTGGGAGTCAGAGCCACACCACACTGTCATAATCAAAGTCTTCATCAAGTGCAAAGGGCTGAACTCCGAGTATCTCTTCCTTTTTTTTTTGTTCTTTTCCTTTTATAGTGGGTGTCGGCTTCCCTTCAGCCGAATGAGACTAGTACACGGGAGGAATGAAAGAAGGAACACTGCTGCTTATGTCCTTTTCCACTTCCCCGGCGAGCAGCAGCAAATCTTTGCTCATCTGGGGCTTCATTTCTTCATCTGCATCCGTATCTTCTAAATCTAGGAAACTGTCCACCTTTGCACTTCCTGGCCAGTTCAGATCACCTGGAAAGGAACTGCCAATCTTTTGGCCTTCATCCAACATTGTCTGTTCTTCATTTTTTCTCATTGAGTTTATTGGTACATTTTAGGTATACAGTACAGTTACATTCATTATTGGGATCTTGTACCTTTACATGACAGGTCTTGGTTCTCATTTTTTCCCCTTGTCCCTGCACTCCCTTCACCCACTCCTCCCCTCCCCATTTACGAAAGACTTTATTTCCATTCTTTCATTTTGTCATATTTTTTTCTTTTTCATTATTACCTTTCCCCTACCTTGCCCACTTTCCCAACACCTTTAGCCCTTTTCTTCCTATTTCACATTGTCAATTACACCATTAGGATCTTATGTACTATTATAGTTTTTCACACCAGAGAAACTATTCATCATTTATACATGTATGACTTATTTATTTCACTTAGGAGTATATCCTCAATATGTATCCATTTTCCTATGAATGAATCTAATTTCTCATTCTTTATGGCTGAGTAGTATTCCATTTTATAGAAAAACCACATCTTCTTTATCCAGTCTCCAACTGATGGGCAAAAGGGCTGTTTCCAAGTTTTACAAGCTATTACAAACCATGCCACTATAAACTTAGGTGGACATATATCACTGTGATATGATTCTTTTAATTCTTTTGGAAAGATACCCAGCAGAGGGATGGCTGGGTCAAATGGAGCCTCTAGTCTCAGCTCTTTGAGGTATCTCCATATTGATTTCCATAGTGGCTGCAGCAGTCTGCACTCCCACCAACAATGGAGAAGGGTTCCTTTCTCCCCACGACCCCACCAACATTTGTTACTGTTTGATTTCTTGATAGCAGCCATTCTTTGTGAGGTGAGGTGGAATCTCAGTGTTGTTTTCATCTGCATCTCTCATATGACCAATGATGTGTAACATTTTTTCATATATTTATTTGCTGCTTTTACTTCTTTGTCTGAGAAATGTTCATTTCAGATGCCCATTTTTGAATCAGGTCTTTATATTTGGGGGGCTGATTGTTCTGAGTTCTTTATATATTCTAGGTAAGAGTCCTTTGTCTGAGGAGAAGCTGCTAAAATATTTTTCCCACATTTAGGCTGTCTCTTTGTTCTGTTGATGGTTTCTTTTGCAGTGCAGAAGCTTTTTCATAAGACGAGATCCCAGTTGTTGATTCTGCGAGTTCCTGTGCTACTGAGGATTTGTTCATAAAATCTTTTCCTATGCCAATGTCTTCAAGAGTTCTGCCTAACTTATCTTCCAGTAAGTTTAGTGTTTCTTTTTTAATATTTAGATCTTTAATCCACTTGGATTTTAGTTTAGTGCATGGTGAAAGATAAGGGTCTAGTTTTAATCTTTGGCAGGTTGAAATTCAGTTTTTCTAACACCATTTATTGAAGAGACTATTTTGCCTCCTGTGAGGATGGTCAGTGTTCTTCTTCTAAACACTCTGATGAAGTACGAAGAGAAGCAGATGCTTTTATAAGATTTCGGTCCTGTGGTTCACTTTTATGAGTAAATTCAACTGAAATAAATGTGTTCCCTGAAGCATCTGGCCCAAATGCTCCCCTTTCTGTCATGTTATCCTCTCTTGAAAGACGAGTGAAAGTGCTCAGAAATTCTTCACAGGTCTGCTCATGAGAGTTAATAAACGTATCCAAGACTTCTTCCATGAATTGACCTCCACGCATTACACCCAATCTCACAATCAGGGCAGGCACTCCCATTCACGAAGCCGTTTTATCTCCCATGACCCAGAGGTCTGCGCCTCAGCTCACATCTAGTCACTTTTGGGGTCCTTATTCAGAGAGCCATCCTAGAAGTCTCCCCTTCTGGAACAAGAAAAACAATGATCATGCCTGCCCTATTTTTGACTTTTTGTGTTTTGAAGTACTTGAGATTGAGCCCAAGGGGCACTATACCACTGGATACATGCCTAGCCTTTTTAATTTTTTATTTTGAGACAGGGTCTCTCATTGTGTTGTCCAGGCTGGCTTTGAACTTTGGATCCTCCTGACTCAGTCTCCCATTTAGCTGGCATTACAGGTGTGCACCACTATGTCCAGCTATACTTCATCAATCACAGCTCAGGGCCCCGGTGGTCCCCCTACTTCTCCACCTGCTGAGTTCTCATGACTCCCCAAGACTTCCTGGCACCCCTAGTGCCCACTGGGTCCCCTCCCAGCTATAGGTGGCAGTGAATGAGGTGAGAGTGGCCCTGATCAGTGTGAGTTTGTCCAACTAGAGAGGAGCCTGGATGTTCAGGCAATGCAAACTCGTTGCTCGTTCCTCATGAGGGAAACCGAATGGTTGAGAGTGAAGGAGGACTTGAACCAGGACTTGAACTCAGGCCCCTCAACTAGCAGGCAGGGGTTGGAAAAGGGTTGTGTCTGGGACTGGGACAGCTGGGCCTGATGGCTCCTGTGCCCAGTGGATGACCCCTGTGCTGGGAGAGCAGCATAGCCTAGGAATCCAGTGGAGTCAGTCAGGAGAGACAAGGACACAGCCACAAACTTGGACTGGTGCCTACACCGTGGGATGCTGGGCCTGCCCCCACCTCACCAGCCTACACTTGTCACTGTACACAGTCCTTCGACTGTGCTAACAATACTGACTACCACCAGAGGACGCTGTGGGTTTGGATTTACAGACTGGATAGGTGGGCCCAAAGTCTGGCCAAGTAGCTTGGCTCTGAGGATCTGTAAGGAAAGGATGAGGGATCCTTGGGAAAATGTTGATTCTAAGGAAGGGAGAAGGCCACTATGCCATGAGCTAGAAGTGCCTTTTACTAAAAGTCCTTTATTCAGATCTAATTCACGCTCACACAACTCAGCCGTTTACAGGGTGCAGTTCAGTCCTTTTTCACATATTCTCAGAGATGTGCAGCCATGGAATTTTTCATTACTCCCCAAAGAAACCTTGCCCTGTTAACAGTCACTCCCCACGGCCCTCCCTTCAGCCCCTGGAAGCTACTAATGCATCTCTGTCCCTGGGAATGTGCCTGCTCTGGACCTAGAGAAATCCAGTAATGGGAGGCCCCCAGTTCCCCCACATTACCGTGTGTGTCAGAACCGCCTTCCCCGTGATGGAGCAATAGTCCTCCATAAGGGGGGCCACGCTGCGTTTAGCACACTGGGGGTGGGGTGCGCATTTGGGTGGTGGGACACTGTGTAAAATAAGAACATGATAAAAAACAAAACCATCAAACAAACAAAAAAACAACCTCCCCCCAAAAAAAGATGGGATTGCTTAAAGGGATCCATGGCCAGGACTGGGCCAATTTGAGGAGCAAAATAAACAACAGTACTATATTAGATCATAACACGTGTCAAATACCTATGAGTCAATACTGATATAAATAAATGATTGCAGGGGGGTGAGGCACAAATCTTCTGTACATGAGAATTCCAGTAATTTGTGTAGATTATGCAGGCATCTGCCCTCCAGGAAATGGAGCTTAATCCCTTCTCCCTAACTGTGGCTGCCCTTAGGAGCTTCCCTCCCAGGAGGGAAAGCACAGGTGGAGAGGACATCATAGGGAGAAGCCCCGGCATGTTCTGTGTCCTCCACATGATCTGGACCGGTATCCACGTGCCAACTCATAGTGTGCGCCTTTATGGGAGTGATGAGAACGGTGCCTGCCTTCTCTCTGGTCTTCTCAAACACTGACTCACACTAACTGCACTGAGGAGCGTTCTGCAAACTGTGTGTCGGTACCAGCAGCTGTCAAGGTTGTGTAAAACAAGAAAAGCCTGAGCTATGGCTGCAATTGAGAGGAGGCTAGGGACACAGGCTGACCAAGTGCACTGTGGGGTCCCAATGGGGAGCAGAATAAGGATGTTAGGGAAAAACAAAGGAAGTCAGAATAAAGTGTGGAGTTTAGGTGAAAACAACATACCAGTACCATGAATGATTAACCATTAATTAATATTAATCGTTAAGCATCAGTCACTAATTAATTAGTTCATGAAGTCCATTGATTAACATACCTCATACCACAAAGTGCAAGCTTTTGCAGTAAGGGAATCTGGTTGTGGAGAATATGGGAACACTCTTTGCCATCTCTGCAAACTCTGCAAATCAAAAACTATTATAACATAAAAAGTTTATACAAAAAAACATCAATACCCTAGGCGCGTGATTCAGTGGTGGACTTCACATGGCTGGTAGAGTTGCTGGGGGTCAGTCGCAGCTCTTCCTATATCTCAGTGGCTGACCACGGAGTAGCTCTTGCCCTGGCATCCAGAATATCCCATCCAGAGCAGGTTTTGCTGTGCACACAGTGACATAAACTCTCTAGTAGAAGACTGAGAAATGGTTGGTCTCAGGAGATAAAATGACAAGGCAATTAAGCTAAGGCCACAGTTCGTGTCTATCAGTCATTACGGTAAGTTCCTGACTAATGAAGATTCAAGTTGTGAACTTTCACAGGTGTACTATACAAGATTCACTTTGTCGGATACAAATGCATCCAGTTTACCAACGTTCTCCCAGAATGGAACTCATTTTTAAGTTGGGGACTTACTGTATTCCATACTGAGTATTCTGACCTGTAGGCATTCTAGGATCTGGTCACATGCTGAGCCTTGGTCCTGTCACACACTGAGTCCAGGGCGTGCACAGAGCCTTCATGCTGGACACACACTGAATTCTGCTTCTTGTCACATGCTGAGTTTTGGCCTAGGTCCTAGACATGGAAAGATGTCTTTGAACCTTAGAACAGAGCTTGGGAGCTGCTGGTATTCCCCACAAGTGAGGTGACAGCAAGCTGGATAAATAAGGGTGTCCTGGCTTCCCTCTTACCTCTAGTACACTTTGGGTGCACCCAGGACACTTCTTTCCACCCTCCCCCGTGACTAGGGGAGGCTGTAGACAGCCTGTGTCTACAGCCAGGATGCTGGTAGTGAGACAGGACAGGTGAATAAGAGGTCCCCAGCCACTCTGGGATGGGGTTGGGGATAGGCAAACACAGCAACACCATTTTAGGAAACATGGAAAGGGTCACTTTCTCTGAGCTTGTGCCCTTTGCCTCTGTTCTAGCATTGTGTGATGGACTCCAAGATCCTTTGGGTGGAACCTGCCAGTGGAAGTGAGTGCTGCGTTATCCTAATCAGTGTGTGTGTATGTGTGTGGGGAGGACCCTCATCCACTCTCCCTCTGGCATTCCTTGTGGGCAAAGAAAAGTACAGAGGTGGGGTGCAAGCTGAGACGGGAGCACAACCGCTGGTAACCCTACCAGGTGCTCAGGACCCCCTCAACCCTGAGTGGGGTGGACCACACCCCATGCTGCCCCTTCAGACCCCTCATCCTTCAAGGACATTTTTCCTAAAGTGCTCCTGTACCTCAAGTTCTGTCCTGGCACATAGTATGGACCAATGCTAAGCATGCCCTAGGTCCCTCTGCTGGGAGCCATCAGTCTGTCTCCATCCCTTTACATACGTACTCATATGCGCACACACAGTCCACACTTTGCTACGCACATGCAGAACACACAACACACGCATGCATTCACACACCTTGACACAATGCACATTTATGCACTTGCCACACATTCTGACACACACGCTCACACATCTGTACACGAGCACACTTACCTACATACACAAACATGCACTACATTCGCTCCCACACACATACATTAATTACACACTGATACATATATTTGTGCATGAATACATACGGACACATACACACTCAAATACATTCACTGTGTGCACACACACACACACTCATACTGACACGTGGTCTGATTCCCACTTGTGCTTGCACATGCCTGATGTACACATGCCTATGTTCTCTCACTGCCCCTGAGGGTGGCAGGAGCTTGTCCCTCAGAGCCCTGGACAGAGCTCCATGGTTCCCCAGAAGAATGCCCCATAGCTTGAGGCTCTGTCAGGACTGCAGGCTGTGAAGGGGGCTTGAGTGCTCAGGGAGCCATGGATGCCATTGAGAGCTGACCTACACCCTGCCCTATTGAGAGATCCTCTTGGGGACCTCCACTGGCTCATGGCCCCCAATATTTCTGTGGGCTGGGGTCTTCAGGCCTTGACCCTACATCTACTTCTCTCACCTCCCATCTGCTACACACATGGACACACTGACACACACTCTCATAGACACTATCATATGTTCCACTCACTGACACACGTTTTAGCACCTCTTTTCCAGGGGCTCAGTTTGTTTGCCTGAGAAATGGGACAATGCTGCCTGTTCCACTGGCTACCAGGGTAGTCTCTTGCAGTGAGAAACTGCAGGCAGGAAAAGGCTAAGCATGGGGAGGTCAGGTCCAGAAGGGTGAGTTGAGGTTGGTGCAGGCTCCAACAGGGGCTCATCTATGGGCAGGGGCTGCCTCAAGTACCCTCAGGTGATTAAATGTGAGACTGCATCACCTACATGGGCCCAAGAGAGTCTCTCAAGCTCTTTGAGTCCATAATATGACCCCAACTTCCGGCATGCAATGCGTGCCATCCCTGGACCCCTGTTAGAGGTGCCTGGAGTTAATAACTGTGGGGAGGGCACTACCCAAAGCCAGTACTCCCAGAAGATACCACAAGTCACAGGGATCTGTTCCCTAGAGACCCCTTTTAGCAAAGATGTCTTTTAGCTTTGTGAAGTGCTGGGGTGGGGAAGGGGTGCTCTGAACTGCACAGGGGGCTGTGCTTTTTGAAGGAAGGGAAGAGGACAAGGAGTGCAGAGGAGAGGGGCAGGGGAACATCAGCCACTGTGCAGGGTGAGTAAGCAGCTGCAGCTTTCCTGTGACCAGCCTCCCCCCTCCTCTGTGGGGTCTATGGGCAATGGAAAAACTAGCTTTCCAATGCCATGTTCCCCGAGGGAAGGACATGGCTGTGACCAAGGGTAGGGGTCAGCTCCCTGGGAAATATTTTCAGAGATAATTTTTCCAAACTGAATAGGTTTTGTGACACTGTTGTGGAAGGAATTGTGAAGTGACATGTACAGAGAAGCAGAATGGAAGTAAAATAATAAAAGTTTATTTTGCCAGCAAAGGTTGATCCCACTCAAAAAGGCAGTGCTAGTGATTGACCACCTACTGGGTTGCAGCTTCTTCTTCTATAGGTTTTACAGCTATGATCTCATTCAGGTGGTTACATTTCATTTCCTCAGTTCACATTACCCATGTACACATTACAGTAACAAGACTGTTAACTTTAACCCAGACATAACAATTCCTTGTAGTGAGGGAGTTTACCTTAAGGTTCATCCAGCTATCTATTCTAGTACACAGGAAGGGAATGTTCAAGGTTAGGGATGAGGCCAGATGTCCCATTTCATGATCAATGCCTCCACTGTCTGTTAGTCTTGAACTAAAGAAAGCAGATTGTTGTTAGAGACAGCAGAAGTCATTTTACATTTTCCTAACATTTTGTAGGCTTTTCGATTATTTACAAAAGTTCTCTGTATCAACACAGCCCATGCTCTCTGCCCACTGAGGACCCCAGATATTTGCTCCTACATGTCATAACTCCATGGGACCCTCAGACACAGCCTTCCCTGTTAAGCCAACATCCCTGCCCCTGGAGAAGTTGGAAGGTGGACTAATGCACAGGGAAAGAGACAAAGGCAGGGTGGAGAAGTGGATTTTACTCAGGCATGGCAAATCCAGGCTTCTCTGGTGGGGACCGTGGCCTCTGTGGGCAAGGCCACAGCATGTAGGGGAGATATATGTGCCCCTAGGCCTTCCCACCTTAGCAGGACATGCCAGCCTGAAAGCTGATCGGTTTGCTTTTTCCTCAGGTGGCACATATACCTGAAGAGGAGCCATCTTGGCAGACTTTTCCTCTGAGCACCTTGGGGATACAAAGGCAGGTAATAAAGCAAAGCAGTGACTTTCTTAATAGAGGTTGCCCTCCACCAGCTCACAGTGAGTCCTAACATTTCTCAAGGGTCTGATGCTTCTGAAGAGGTACTTTTTATTTTTCTTCTATAGCTGCAGAAAGTTCTTGGGAGCTGCCATCACTTGTGGCTGGAAGTGTTGCTGAGGCCTGCCAGGAGCTGCTTGCTCTGAGTGGCAAAGAGGGGTGCTAACCCTAAGAGCTACTACCTGCTGGCATTCAAAGCTCAGGGCTATCAACATTAAGAGCTACACTTGCCAATTTGTGATTTCTACATGAATTCAGCAAAAGAACCTTTAGCAGCTGACAACATGGCAGCTTGATGGCGCATGCTGCAATCCCAGCTACTTGAGAAGCTGAAGCAGAAAGATCCCAAGTTCAAGGCTGGCCTGGGGAATTTAATGACAGTCTGTCATAAAGTAAAATAAGGTTGGAGATGTAATTCAGTGGTAGATTACTTGCCCAGCATGCACCAGCCCTGGGTATACCTAATACTGAAAAAGAAACAAATAACTGTTGGATGATTGGTAACATGGCCTGTAGGGGACTCTCCCCTTTAGAGAACCCTGAAAAAGAGGGCAGACAATGGTGACAGTCATGAGCAGGTTTAAGCATCCACAGGCTCATGCAGCTAAGAATTCATGGTAGCTGGTGACAACACCCCAGTAGATTGCTGGTCTCTCAGCTTGTACCTCTGATGGGCCACGAGGCCCCTCCAGACACTCCCAGTCTCTCCTTTGGGAGCGCTGGCCTCACAGGCAGCAAGTGCTCCTTCCTGTTGTGGGCTGATCTCACAGTGCTCTTGCCTGGACTCTGGCCGGCCTTCCAGTGCCACAGTGCCTGGTACAGGCTGGTTTCCTGAGCCTCAGGTGTCCCTCGCTCTCCTCAACTTCTTTCTACCTCCTCCAGGGAGTCCTCTCTGGACCCTACACAGAACTCTCTGTTCCCTGAATTTCTGACATTTTTGCTTTGGTGGGAGAAAGGAACGAGGAGCTCTTGCATCCTCAGGTGCACCTTGGCCCATGCCCAGTCCCCCGATGTCCTGCTTGGGCCTATCGCGCAAAGATCTGCTGCTCCTGGTAGATTTAAGCACCCCCATAGCAGATAGCTCACACCTTCTTCTTGAGATTAGAAACTGGGGCACCCTTCAGGACTGCCGCCTCCATTACTGGAGACCCTTGAGTAGTCAGTGAACTCTGGAGCCTCAGATTATGCAAAGCAGGACTATGGCTTAGTACTGCCCATGGTGAGTGCTTAGTCTATTCTTTTCCCCTTGTCTCAAGCACAGGCCGCTGGGCTCTGTATGGGGCTGTGCAGAGAGGATGCAATAGGAGCAGGTTCCCAAGAGTTCACAGTGGGAGGGACAGAGGTAATGCAGGGGTGGAGATTATAACCTGGTCCTTTGGGGTATAGGAGGGGCACAGATGCAGCAGGTGAGTTAGGTGCTCCCTAACCAGAACATGGAGTCAGGAACCTCCCTCCTGGGGGCATGGTCCTCTGAGGTGTCAGTAGGGGGACTTCTCTGCTGACCCAGACTTTTGCTGGGCAGGAAGAAGGCCTGGCCAGGGGACAAAATGGATGAGTGGGGGTAAGATCGCCTCTCATCCCCACTTCCTGTCACAGCTTGCAGGAGGCCAGAGGGATGGCTTTGAAGAGGAAGATTGCAACCCCGTTGCTGTTCTGAGCTTTGCCAGGGTCCGATTTCTCTAGCTCCTCCACTCTTCTATCCTGTCTTGCCTGACTGATCACAGCAAATGGGCACCTCTAAGTGCCCAGTCCACTCAGCTGGGAAGGTGAGCTTTCTCCAAGCCTGCAGATCCACCCTGGAGCTTGGTGCTTGGAGAGTTCTGGGACACTGGATGAGATGGCCCAGAAAAGCTGGGGAAACCCAACAGAACTTCCAGAGGCTGGAAGTCTCTGCAGGTAACAATGCCTCAATGATTCTTCTGCAGATGCCTGGCCGGCATGCAGGCTGAGGGTTGGACCTCCACATGCCTGGAGGTCTTTTTCTATTTAGAAAACAGGTGCAATTTTCATGCACAGAAGCCATTCATTTACTCCACAAATATTTATTATATCTTTTACCTAGTGTGGGTCCTGCTCTTGCCCAAGGTGGCCTTAATGGTGATCTGGAAGGCCAGTGTCTTACATGGGAAGGACTGCACGGAGCAACCTCACACAGAATACTCCACAGTCCAGTCCGGGGGAGCTGAGGATACCTATCCGTGGGCATCCTCTGGGTCCAGGGGACAGGAACATCTAGCTTTTCAACCTTGCTATGCCCTCCTGGCCTGCTTAGTTCTCATGAGTGTGGATGGCTGTAAAAGAGCAATCCTCATTCCTGGGTCTCTCTGGTCTGCAGTGGCTTCATGGCTTTCTGCCTTACTGTGTGATCTCTGTCTCTGATACATACTTCCACCACAATGCCACTTGTCACAAGGTCCTACCAGAGCTGAGCAGAAACAAGTACTATATCCTTTTTTTTGGTACCGGAGATCGAACTTGGGTCCTTGTGCTTGCAAGGCAGGAGATGGAACCACTGAGCTAAATCTCCAGCCCAAGTATTATATCCTTGAGCCTCCAGAACCCCAAGCTAAAATAAACCTCTTTTCTTTATAAAATAGCCTGCCCTGAAATTTCATCACACATGTATTAGTCAGCTTTACCATCACTGAGACACAACCACAGACAGCTACTATTTAAGGGTAAGGTCATTTTGTCTTTGAATTTCAGAGCTCAGGCCATGTTCAGCGAGCTCCAGGGCAGGAGCATCATCATGAAAGGAATGGGCAGAGCAAAGCTGCTTGGATTATGGTGGCCAGGAAGCAGAGCAGGAGAGCAGTGTCAGAAAGAAAGGAACCAGAGACTAGACAGAGTACTCAAGGTCATGACCCACCCCGACACACCCATAGTGTGCTTCAATAATCCTGTGGGCAACTCCCACACCAGCCAAGTGGACACAGTTAAGCTTAACACCCACACATGTGTAAGTTTATTGCAAGTTTCCCTTGCATGAAGACTATAACTTACAATGTACAAATAATAATAAGATCCACAATATTCTTTATTGTAAATGCCACAGGGCTGATTTTCACAGAATGCTGTCAGTGCTTTGTCATGTTCCCACAGGGAAGCGCATGGCTTGACACGATCCTTTTGCTAACATCAAACATAAGAGGAAAGTGTGGCAACGAAGCTGACATATGCTGGGCTCTGTCTCAGTGATACAAGAAGGCCCTTTGCCTGCCTTGGTTTTCAAATTCTCAAAGAATATTTTGTGTTAGTCACAATTTAACAGTTACAGCACCAGGGATTTAGCTCAGGGGTGTCACCTCCTGCCTGGCAAGTGCAAGACCCTGAGCTTGATCCCCAGTAACTAAAAAAAAAAAAAAAAAAAAAAAGCCAAAGAAAAAAATTAACAGATAACACGTTTCTACCTTACTGACATTTTTCTATCATCTTCCTAAGTCTAGATGATCAGTAAAGCAGTAAATGAAGACCCAATTTCAGTGCTCACGGATTTCCTTGTGTGAACACTTCTAGCACGAAGGACAGCATGGCTGGGATTACAAGTGTGTGCCACCACATCCGGCCATGACAGGCATTTTGTCATGTGCTTACTTGTTACTCACATCTACTTGAAATGATTGCTCATACGCCTGGCCCATTTTCTAACTGGACTGTTTAACTGAGTATTTTGAATTTGGAGAGCTCTTTGTATATTTTTGGTAATAATTCTTTGTTGGATATGTGGCTTAGAATATTTCCTCCGGGTCTGTACCTTGTCTTTTTATCCTCAGCAGAAGTTTCAGAAGAGGAAACTTTTTTATTTTAGACTGAGGAGTGAACCCAGGGCCTGCACACTGAGACACATTCCCAATCCATTCTCTTATTTTCTGAGCCTCAAATTGCCCGGGTTTGGCTCTGACTTGTGATTCTCCTGCCTCAGCCTCTCAGAGTCCTGGGATTATAGGTATATACCATCATGCCTGACTGACCAAACATGTTCATTCTGGTGAAATACAAATTATCAGTTGTTCCTTTTATGGACTGGGCTGTAAAACTTCTTGCTAAGCATATTTTGGTGGTATCATCTTCACTTTTTTGTTTTTTTTTTTTTGGTAACGGTGATTGAACTTGGGACCTTGTGTTTGTGAGGCAGGCGGCAGCACCACTGAGCTAAATCCCTGGCCCAGTGTCATCTTCATTTAAAGATGTCATCTTTTCATTACAGAAAGTGATCATTTCTTCTTAGTCACAGTCTTTCTAGGAATTTGTGAGCTTTATTCACTTTTTTCAAAGGAACAACATTCAGCTTTATTGATTCTTTTGTGAATTTTATATTTTATTAGTTTTTGTTTCCTTCTACTTCCTTAGTATTTGCTTGCTATTCTTATTGTGTTTTCTTGAAACAGACATTCAGATCTCTACCCTTGGGCTTTTTCACATTTACATATGATTTGAGATCACAATTTTTTTAAAAAAGTATAGCTTTACTAATATAACAAAATAATGTCATATACACACTATAATTTAATATAAGTATTTCTTAATTTTCATTGTGATTATTTTTAGTCTTAGGATATTTAGAAATTCATAATTTAGCTTCCACACAGTTGGGGGTACTTTTAATTTTGTCATTAGTTTAGTATTTAGTTACACTATGGTCAAAACCACTCCTCAGATTATTGTAATACACTGAAATTATTGAGATTTGCTTTATTCCCAGCATATGGAAAGAATCAGAGGACTGCTCAATGTACTCTTGAAAATCCTGATGTTGAGGTTGCTGGGTGTAGTGCCGTATATATGGTACTGAGCCGGTATTTAATCACAATGTTTAAATAGTGTAGATCCTTGACAATTTGTTGATGTTCTACTGTACGCAAAAAGATGTGTATTAAAAGAGGTGTATGTACCATTCCATTTTTTATTCCTGTTTGTGTTTGCTTTATATATTTTGAGGCTATGTTGATAAATGCATACAAATTTAAAATTATAAATACCTGCTGGATGTACACTTCGCAACTGTGAAGCACCTTTCATTACAGTAATGTTTCTTGTACTGGCCTTTCTTGGTCTGACAGTAGAAACTCAGTAAAGTAAGCTGATTCAGCTCCACCACCTGCCTCCTCCCAGGTGGGTCAGGCTCTGCAAACCCTATGTCTACCTGGCAGTGGTTGCCATGTGGAGGACCATGGCCAGCCAGCGACTCTAGCATGAGTGGGCAAGGCATGGTAAGACCACGCAGAGCTGCTTCCAGTGTGCTTCTGTCCTCTGCATGCGATTTCCGGTACACTCCTGTCTCTTCCCCAAAGCTGATACTTCTTCGCAAGCTCAGCTTCATCATGCTCCTGAGACCACAGATCCCAGCCAGCACCTTTCCTCCCCAGGGTTTGCAGTCACCCTGGCCCCTCCCCAGTGTCCCCTCTGCACCCTCTGTTCAGATGTAGCGTCCCAGCTCCTTGGGCTGCTGCAACGAGGGTTTAAGTTTCATTCGTTCATCTTTTTCCTTTGTTCAAACTGTTCCCACTGTTCTGTTTCGTGAGTTGGCAAACTGCAGCCTGCACACTGACGCCAGTGTTTGTTTTTGTAGGGTGTGTGAGCTAAGAATTATTTTTATTTATCTAAATGATTGGGGGTGGGAGAAAGAATCTTTCATGAATGTATTCAAATCTCAGTGTCCACGAATAAGCAGTACTGGAACAGTCACACTTCTCTTTTTGGCATCTTTCACTTCTGAGAGCAATGCTTATACCCGAGACTGTTTTAACTCCATTCCTCTGCAGCTTCTATGCTGGTACGGTGGTGGTATATAACTATGTAGTGTTTATATTGAATACATCATGAAGTATAACTCACTTCTATGCAGTGTAAGAAATCCCAGAGCCTTCCTTCTTATTAATACAATTGGCATTGATTCATATTAACTCTTTAGTCTTTCCACTGCTTTTCATTTTTCTTGCATTTCTTCTGTTATGTTTGAGATAAGTTTTCCTCTGCATTGGTACTTCTTTTAGGGTGGTCTGATGGTAAATCTTGTGAGATTTTCCTTTTCTTTTCCTTTGAATTTTCAAGGGTATTTTTTTTTCCTTAGAGTTCTAGGTTATTAGTTATAGCTGTTTTCTTACAGAAGTTTAACAACGTCATGCCATTGTCTGCTCATTTTTTGTTTTTGGAATCCAGAGATCAACCTTCCAGTTACTCCTTTAAGAACTGTGGCTTTCGCTGTCCTCTTGGTCTTCAGTAGGATACTGTGATGCTCAGGTATGATTTTTCTTTGTATGCCCTGTGCTTCGAGGTTTTTTTTTTTTTTTTTTTTTTGT
>NW_022900917.1:83843493-83853026 GCF_012274545.1 Fukomys damarensis
TTTTTTTTTTTTTTTTTTGTAGCATTTCCTACATCTGTGGGTTGATTTCATTAAGTGGTTTTGGGAAAATATTATCTTCAGTCTCTTACTGACCAGCCTATTCCTTCCTCCTCCTGTCCCCATGTTGTGTCATTTAGCAACTCCTGCATGCCCAGTCACCCTGAAGACCCCATCTCACTTTTGACCATAAGTGCTAGACTCCACTGGGCAGCTCTGCAGAGCCACGTGTGTTTCTTGGCCTCCTGGCACACAAGGACTAGGCCAGTTATTTTCTCTTCTCGGAGACGGGTGAGGCACGAGAAAGCAACTCTAGCCACTCAAGCTCCTTCCAGGTCTCTGTGTATTTCACACTTGCTAATACCTCATTACCCAAAGCAAGTCACACAACTAAGCCTGAAGTCAAGGCCAGAGAAATAAACCCTGGAGGGACTCTGGTTAGAGGGACTAGAAAGTTACGTGGCAGCCAGGCATGGTGATACATACCTGTGATCCCAGGATTTTGGAGGCTGTGGCAGGAGGATTGCCACAAATTTGAGGCCAGTGTAGGCTACATAGTGAGTTCAAGACCAGCCTGAATTATAGAGATCCTGTCTCAGAAAGAACAAAGAACGTTACATAGCAAAGGGTATTGCATAGGGTGAGGTAAAGAAATCGTGTCAGTAATTACATGTGTGCTTAGAAATATCTGAGACCTCTTCAGCAGGTCTCCAGTCGCAAGCTCTTTTCTACTTCTTTCATTCTTTCTCATGTTATGAGCTTCAGTCTGATGTGTTCTACCTATTCCTCTTCTTGTTCATTGTTCTTCTCCCTGGTCGTCTAGTATGCTATGAAATCCTGCTCTTGATGGTTTCTGTATATTCATGATATCCAACTGCAACGTTGTTTTCTGAATACTAATTTCTGTCTTTTGAAATTAAATGTTTAATTCATTTTGTAGTTTTCTTCTCTGCTAGTGTAAGCATTTAAATTCCTAAATGTTTGTCGAATTCTCCCTGGGTACTGCTTTAGCTTTATCCCATAGCTTCCATTTGGGTTTCCCTCTAGAGGACAATGCCCGGTCTGTGACTTGTTGGGGGCAACGTTCTACATGTGGGTATTAAATCACTTTTGTTAGTTGTATTGTTCATGATTTTGACCAGTTTTTGTATTCTACATCTATCAATTGCCGGACAAAGTGGTAGAATATGCTGCTTTGTTGCTGATTTTGTCAAAATGTCCTTGCAACGTTAATACTTTTCACTCATTATACTGAAGTACATCTGTACGGTCAATATAATTTTAAAGTTGTTAAAATATTTTTACAGTGACGTGAACATTTTGTCATTTAAATCTATTAAGGTTTTTTTCTTAAAGTCTATTTGTCTCATTAATAATATAAGTCCACTTGATCTTCTCCCACCTTCTAATTAACACAGCTGCAGCTTTATGAGCCCTCTTATGGACTAAAACAAGAAAGCAACCTGAAAATCTGCCTTTGAACAGCTACCTTTGATTTTATTTATTTATTTATTTAAAGGCATATGGATGTGCGTACAGTATTTCTGTCATCTTGTTTAGGACCTTTTATTTCTTTTATCCTTTCACCACTCAATAGAAACTTTTATTCCTTATTTTTTCTATGCATATAGGGAAGGTGAAAACTTTTGTTTCTGCTGTTTGATATTACTTCTTATCTCTACATTTTTCAATATATCTGGCTTCCTTGTGATTATAAAGACCAGGGAACAATTCTGATCACCTCTCTCCTACTTTTTTGCCATTTGTATTTAGTATTTTGTAACTTATCCTGCATGTTCCCAAAATAGAACTTATCTTGACACCATCTAGTTAGCATGTGTTCTGACTTATCCACGCGTCCCACTCAGTCTTCTCAGCTGCTGTGATGAATTGCCAAGAGACATTTATTTCTCACGTTCTGGAGACAGGAAGGCTGTAACAGGTGCCACCACTAATGAAGCTCCTCTTGTTACAGAGGCAAGAGGACGAGAGGTGGTCGCACTGTTTTTAGAACAATCTTACTCCTACAGTGACATCCCAAATCCAGTTCTAGGCACAGAGCCTCAGGACAAAGACACCTTTCAAGAGTCTTACCTCCAGCCCTGCTGCAATGTGGAATAAATTTCCAACCCTGCACTTTGGAGATAGGTCTACACCATGGCTGTGTCTGCGAGTAGTCTTTGATTTCTGGGCGGAAGGACAACTCCTTCAGAGAGGATTTTCCTCTGCTTTTTCAGGTATCTGCAGCCTGAAATCAACTCATGGTCACCTTGTTTTTATTTCTGGGCCTTGAACGTTTACTGGCCTAAAGCAGTAGTGGAAATTCAAAATCTACTCACGAGAGTTTCTGGATTCTCAGCGGAAACTTCAGGTAGCGTCAGTACAGAGACACACAACTTTTCTTGTATGGAGAGTATCATGTGTCTTCTTTCCTGCTTTGGTTATTTAATTTAGGGTTAAGCACCTCATTTATGTTTTCAACTTTTACTTCCTGTCTTGGGCGGTTCACTGCCAAGTCTCCTGTACTCCACCTGAGTTTGTGAGAGTTAGAGAAAGCAGACCTCCTCAAGGCAGCTGTTGGCCTCAGGCCTTAGCTACCGTGTTGTGTCACTACCACTTCCTATTTTATTTATTTTATGCCTCTGTAATCTTCATGATATCTCTGCAGATAGTTGAAAAGAATGTAAAATATTTTTCACCAGCATTATAAAGTGTCTTATAATAGGAGGATCCTTAGGCATTGCTATGCTCTGAATATCTGTCTCTGAATATCACATTGAAATGTAGCCCCCGTTGTGGTAGTATTACGAGGTGCGGCCCTTTGCCATGTGGTTAGGTCCTGAAAGCTCCTCCCTCATGAACAGCATTAATGGATTTATAAAAGAAGTTTCAGTGGGGTGCCTAGCCCTGTTGGCCCCACATACGTGGGAGATGTCATCCATGAGCAACAGGCCCTCACTAAACACCACATATGTTGGTGCCTGATTTTGGACTTCCCAGGTCCAATAACCGTGGGCAGTAAACTTCTATTATTTTTAAATTATCTAATCTGAGGCACTTTGATATGGGAGCCTAAATGGACTAAGGCAGCTATCTAGCAAGACCTATTGTTGGGAAGAAACTGTTACCATACATCTTGCTTTATTTTTATTTTCTTCTAAGGGCTAAGCCTTCCACTTTAGTGATTTATGATAACAGTGACAATATATGTACTGATTATGTTTTGGAGTTTACATGGGTCACTTCAAATGCTTTACGATTAAGTATGGTATTTTAGGTTTGTAGTAGATAATTTTTATAAAATTATTAAAATTTTCTTCTATTCTTAGTTATCTCAGATTTCTTAAAAATCAGAAGCAAGCATTGACTATGGTTATACGGCTGGCCTTTATTCATTTGCCACAGTGATTGATGTCTTTTTCTATGATTGAACCATCCTTACATTTCCAGAGTAAGTTGCACTTAGATATAATCTTATTATTTTCATACATTTGGACTTGATGAGCTACTATTTCTGTTCAAAATGATTAAGGTCACTAATTTCCTTTGTGGTGCTATTTTTGTCTTCTATCAGTTTCATTCTTACCAATAAAAGGATTTAATCAGTGATAGTTTTCTTAGTGTTTGTGACAGCAAATGACATTTCAGAGAGATAGATGTATTTGCTTAAAACTGCAGAGGTTTCAGACAGCCTGTATTTTCACAAGTTTCTGAACTGCACCCTATGTACTTTACCAGGTGGGGGGTCACTTTCCATGCACATGGGTCGCCTCCCATGTGCTTTTATACAGTCCACTAGGTCTGGCCAAGGCAGCCAGCAGCTCTTGGAGCTTCTGACAGTTGTTCTTACAAGGCAGTGCTTTGTACCTAGCTCTTCCTCTTTTTTTGTTTCAAAGCATACCAGTGGATGGTGGTACTTCTTTCCATGTACATCTTTGTGAATTTATGATGTTCAAAGCAATGGTACTTTTGTAAGACCTAAACTTTCTTGCTCACTGACAGAGTACCCATCAGCCTGCAGTGTGCCAAGCACTGGGGCCTTTGAGCAGGGACACTGAGTCCTGGTGTCTCCCTTCTACAAGTGGTTTCTAGATTCTTTCTGTCTTGCACAAAGAATTGGTCAAGACAAGTACAGACAATAGGAAGCTTTATGTGAACTAAAGATAGGGAAAGAAATAGGCTCTACATATGAGTTTGGGCCAAGTAAAGACTGGTCTACCATGAGAACATGGGAGCAAAAATTTCAGTGTAGACTGTTCATTACAAAAATGTAAATATTTTTATAGTAGTACATGTTTACAGTACATGCAGTTTACAATCATCTTGGGGAGTGGGTACATGTATATGATACATCTTGTTTCTTTTTAAAAATCCCTTTCCTTTCCCTCTGCCTTCTGTTAATTTCCCTTTCCCCATTTTCTCTCTTATTAATATTATTAATATGAACATGTTTATGCCATGCAATGTTTACATTCATTGAGGTTACTAGGTTCCTGTACACGGCTTATCTTTATTCTACTTGTTCCTCCCTCTCCTTCCCCTTGGCCAGTGCTCTCTTAGATCCCTTCCCATTTGCAAGAGACCCATTCCTTTGTCTCCTTCTATCCCTCCTTTTTTATTCTGTTTGTACTTTGCCTTTCTCAAATGAGAGATACCATTTGGTATTGAAACTTGTGTGCCTGGTTTCTTTCACTCAACAATGTATTTTCCAGGTGCATCCATTTTTCCTACAAATGTCTCAAATTTTCCCTCCATTTTAGCTGAGTATTCCATTATACATATAACCCATTTTCTTTATTCAGTCATCTGTTGATGGTATACAGGCTGCCTCCGGATTGAGCTATTATGAATTGTGCTGCATTGCTATGCATGTATTGCTGTACTATGATGTCTTAAATTCTTTGGAAAAGATATCCAGAAAGGGGATTTCTGGGTCATACAGAATTTCTAATTTCAGTTCTTTGAGAAAACATCATACTGATTTCCATAATGGTTGTCCTAGTTTACATTCCCACCAGCAATGTAGCAGAGTTCCTTTGTCACCACAGCATGTTAGTGTTTGATTTTGTGATGACTGCCACTCTTTCTGGAATGAGATGAAATCTTAATGTTAGTTTAATCTGAGTTTCTCTGATGGGCAGAGATGCTGAACATTTCTATTGGCTGTTTGTACTTCTTCCCCGGTAATGTGTATGTTCGTTTCAGTTGCGCATTACTTGACTGGATATTTATTACAAGTGGTTCATTGTTTTGAATTCTTTATATATTCTGGATATTCTAAACAGAATCACAATTTCACAAGAAATAACAGCAAGAGTGAACAAATGGCATTACATTAAATTAAAAAGCTTCTGTACAGCAAAAAAATCAATGAGCAGAATGAAGAGACAACCTACAGAACAGCAAAATTTTTTTGTTAGCTATTCTTCAGACAGAGGACTAATATGGAGAATACAACAACTCTCCTCTTATATTTCCTTCTTCTCAGGCTGTCATCAGGTTTAGGTCTTCCTATCAAAAACCTGCTCAAGCTATGTGAGAAGTCCGCATGTGGGGTTTTGTGAGCTGTTCTGCTCATGTGTCCTGGGCACTTCCTAATTAACAGATCATGCCTTACTTCTGCAGCCAGTCTGCCATGCCTATTTCCCTGCCTCACTGAGGACCCCGCCTCCTCACTTCACTGACACAAGTGAAAAACACACCATTTAGTTTTGGTTTTTTGTTTGCTTGATTCTTTTTTTTTTTTTTTTGGGTACCAGGAACTGAGCTCAGGATCTTGCACTTGCAAGGCAGGCATCAGCATGACTGAGCAAAACAACTTGGCTCACAGCATTTAGTTTTGAGACACTACGATTTGGAGTTTTCTATCACATTCTAACAGGAACCTGGCTTAATGTCTTGGTTTCTTTTTTTGTTACTGAGACAAAATAGTCAACACCGGCAATTAAAGGAGGAAAGGTTTATTTGTTCTCAGTTTGTAGATGCCTCAGTCCATACTTGGCTGCCTCCAGAGCAGGGGGTGGGGGGGCAGGCCAGAGGGGCATCACAGAGTAGGCAGGAGGCAGCAGAAGACAAGCGGCAGCAACAGAAGCAGTAGCAGGGAGTGACAGCAGCAGCTTCTTTCTGTCTGTTTTATGTCATAAAAGCTAAAGCAGACAGCACACACACTCTTAATCCCAGCGTCACACACTGCATATCCAACCACTTCCGAAAAGCCCTACCGGTGACCGTGTGAGGCTTTGGGGGGACATCTAGACACAAGCGATAACTTAGCAATGTCATATGTTGAACAATCATGTCTTAACTAATTCACCTTGCACCTTTGTTTATTCTGTACTAAGTTCCCATGGCTTTTACTACCTGCATGCCCTTCTTTTCTGCGTCTTTACTCGTATGCTTTCCCAGAGATCTGTATGTGGTCTTTGTCCTTGGCATTCGCATCATTGTTGGAGGGTGGCATCTCTCACCTTGCTTTGCTTTCTTTCACTGCACAGTTAAGTTTCCACAGTCTAGCACTCTTTTGAAACCAACCATACCTCACTTTTGCTATGTGACCTTGTGGAGTAGTACACACCCAGACTTTACTACCACTAGGGAAGCTACTAGGGAAGTCCTGCCCCAGCTCTCCCAGGTCTCCACAATAACCTCTGCATGGCTGGGTCACCACAGGATGCCCTCCCTTCCCCTGCGATCTCCTTCTCTTCTCGCCCTAAAAGACTGTCCCAGGTTGCTATTATATTACTTCAAGTCCAACTTTACTTGGGCACTTCTCTTTGAAACATATGGCAGAGAAAATGTGACTGCTGGGGATAAGTTATTTCAGATCGGGGCTCCTGCCCAAACATGATATGTCTGTGCACTCATACCTACTCCTCTGCCAGGCTGATGGGAGGAGCTGTCTATTCTCCCTGCGTGGCCTTGGACCTGCTTCCATTCCCTTCCCTAATAGTACCCAAGGCCTATCAGTTCCAAATTTGGGACTTTTCCATATTCACATTTCTTAACTTTCTTATTCTTTGCCACTGTACATTGTCTTCCATTTGAAAAGAGCCCAAGGTCAGGTTGCCATGGCAACTGCCACCTGTATTCTCCCTCCTTGCTTGCTCTCTTTTGCTTAATGTGGCAGTAGGGTGTACTGTCAATTTGATAGGCTTTGGGAACTGTCCCATGGATTGGTTAAGCACAGTTCTGGGTGTGTCTGTGTGGGTCATTGATTCGCAACTTTGGGGGCCTATGTCTGGCACTTCACCTCTTCCGTTCTGGCACTGTTCCACTGTTCTGCTTCTTGTCAGCTGCCATGAAAGAGAAGCTTTGCTCTACCACACCTTTCTGCCATGTTGTTTCTGCCTTAGAGCCAAATCTCCTTAAACAGGGAGCCAAATTAAACCTCTCCCTCTTTAAACTGTGGGTGTTGGGTATTGTGTCCAATTATAGGAAGGCTCAGTAATATGCCTGCCCTAACAAAAGTGATGTCCCTTGAACTCCAACCCAAAGATCTGAATTGGGAGTAGCTGTGGTATTATTGTAGCATGCAGGTGTCAAGGACTGGGTATGAACTCAGAGCCTGCACTGAGGAAATGAAAGTCCCATCCAGTCCTGGAGATGCTGCCTCCAGAAGGGACTTGAAGGTTTGGAGGGTTAGATGTGACAGAGATGACCTTGTCTCCCATGCCTCAGGAACAGTACAGAAACTTTTTCTAGGAGATTTCTCAGGCCTATCACTCAGTCTTCCTGTATGGGACCAGAAGAGAGAGTAGGGAAACACTGTGCATCTGTTCTAGCCCCCAACCTGACACTGGGTAAGCACCATGGGAGCAAGTACTTTGGAAGTGTAGAACTCTGACTTGGAATTCTCACTTTCAGTGGATGACTATCTTGCCTCTGGAACTTGGAGAGAGGATACTGATGCTGTCTCATTGGTCCTTCTTTCAGAAGTTGGGCGAACGCATGCTGGAGAAATTCAAGCACCTGGGCTAGGTGGCTAGCAAAGTCACATTGAGGAGTGCATTGCTCCATAAATGTGTACTCCAATTTAGTGTCCCCCACTGATCGCACATTCCCCGAAAGGTCAGAAGCACTAAGCACACAGGCTTCATGGGTGGTGAAGAGCTACCTCCCCAACAATACCAGCAAAGAAGCAGAGAAAGGAAGGTGTATCAGTAATGAAGAATCACAAAGTTTGACTTCAGAGACACTGATCAATACAACTATGGCCAAGAGTTGGGACTTGCTCTGATGGAAGTGAGGATCTCCAGGGACATAAAGCCACTGGTCCACATGCTCCACACCCACTCACCCAGAGGCCCTTGATGAGTCAGACCAAGATGCCTTTCAATGGAAAGTAAGTTTAATGCAACAGGTGCTGACAATCAGCAGTGAATTCATGCTACAGAAGACAGCACAGGTCCCTGCATCTCAGAGCTTGCCCAAGCCTGCAAAGGCAGTGGACAAGACTGTGAGGAGGGTGGACACTATGTGGCTGCACTTCTTCTTGTAGGCTCTTCCAACCTGCTCTCGGAATGTGTCTTCTGAGACATCAGGTCCCTCCATATTGCATAAAGATTCTGTACAGCATCTTATGTATAGGAAGGGCATGGGCTTTTCCAGTAAAAATGGCTTGGCAGGTTCAGAGGCAAAGGTCTGAACAGCTGGACAATAAGCAACACACTGCTTTGAAACAATGAAGAAACGTCGAAGTATTTCTAAGAGAAAAGGAAACTATGTGAGTATAAAGCCCTGGCACTAGTGCTCCCCTCTCTGCCCATCAAACCCATACTCCTTGGGGGCCCAATGAGTTGGAGGCAGAAGCCATCACTCAGGAGGAAGAGGGTGCTTCGTGAAGGGGGCTGCCTTGTGTGCAGAGATGCTCCAGCATGTTGTATCCTCATGCATGAGGGATATGGCTCTCTGCTTGGGAACATATCCCTGCTTGTGCCTCACTTTTCAAACATAGGGCTGGATCAAGCCCTTGTGACCACATACAGACCCTTTGGGCAAAGCTCTGCTGACCATTCTAGCATTGCCCAGGGCTGGATGGTAAGCAGGCTACTCAGTTGTGGATGACAAGCCAATCTAAGTACTTTACCATCTTACTCTTCATTGTGCAAATCGTTTTTCCATGCTAAGGATTAAAGTTATGTTGGCTGAACTGAGCCCTGACCACTGCCCCAGCATCACGCAAGCATTCTGGTACTCAAGAGATCCTGGGGAGTGGCTGGCAAACTGAGTATGAATTCTCAAGCCCTAATAAATACTAATAAATGTTGTGGGTTTTTCTGATTTCCCTTTCAGCACACTTTGTGCTCCCAACATCTGTCCTCTGAATTGCAGATAAGAGAGCAGCTGGTCTGCAGACTTTTAAATGCACGTACATTCTTTCAAGAACACACTTGAAGACCAATATGATGGTGTTCATATAATTCCAGCACTGTGGGAAGTGAAGGCAGGAGGATCACAAGTTCAATCCCTGCCCAGCCCATGCAATTCAGCAACTTAGTGATACCTGGTAGAGAAAGAAAGAGAGGGGGGGGGGGGGG
>NW_022900917.1:83853281-83859594 GCF_012274545.1 Fukomys damarensis
GGGAAGGAAGAGGGTTGTAGCTCAGTTGGAAGGTCATGTGTTCACTCCTCAGTACCGGGAAGAGAAAGAAAGAGAAAACCAGCATCCTTCAAGCCTATACCCTACAAAACTCTAGATGCTATTCATGGTAAGGTACCTGACGTCATTAGAGCTTTTTTTTTAATTTAAAAATGGATAAACTATCTCAAAAAATCAAAACCCAACCAAACTAAATAAAGAGACAAGACAAAAAAACCCCACATGTAAGTAAGCTGGCAGTCGGGAGGCAGAGGCATGACGATCACGAGTTCAAGGACATAGTGGGTTCATAGTGAGTTCAAGGACAGACTGATCTACATAATGAGACCTTGTCTCAGATAAATCTCATTTTTTTTTGATGGTACATCCTCAGCCCTTTTATTATTTTCTATTTTGAGACAGTCTTGCTAATTTACTATGTTGTCCAAGTGGGCTTGAGTTTGCAATCCTCTTGCTTCAGCCTCCCGGAATGTTGGGATCACAGGCATGCGCCATTGTTAATCCTTATTGTCATCTGATCCTCTCCCCAATACTCCATGTGGACTACCTGCTGGTGGGCACCATTCTGTGCTGCCTCTATGCTGTCCAAAGCTGGGCCTCCCTCTCCTGCCATACTCATGGTCTCTCAGAGCTTTGCTTTTCAAAAATCATTTAAAGGTCACTTTTCATTAGTTGTGCTCCAGTGAGGCAAACTAGACAGCTCTTAATTCCTGAAGGTATTTATTGCCCTGCTGCTGGGACCCTCCGCATGAACTGAGATACTTACTTGTGACAACGATTACACAATACTTTTCATGTACTGCACAATTCCCCCGGTTTGAACAGCCAAAGTTATTCTCACTTTCACAGATGTGACACATAAGAGCATCTGAAATGAGGAAATAAAAAGAAACAAAAAAAATGCCACAGACTTCACTTCTGTGGAATGAATCCCCCATGAACCTCGAAGTTGCTAGTTGTTGCCCAGCTCCTTGCCTCCCTACCTCCCAGCCCATCTGTGCCATTACATTCTATGTCCATTCTCTGGGGTTCTCTCACTCATGACCAAGTGTATTGCTCAGTCACCCAGTGCTCAGCACTAGTGTGTGCCACCCACATCCTCATGAACCTCCAATGCCTCCAGCTGCCCTGTGAAGAGCCCTTGGGGTGCCTTGCCCTATCCTTTAGGGGCCAGTCCTGGAACAGAGCTCCTGCACAGCCAGCTCAAAGAAGATGCTGGGAGCCCTTAGCCACTCTGTCCTCACAAGGCCAAAGGCCTAAGGTGCCAGGTCTGTGAGGGCTGCCTATGTGACTCAGCTCCTGGTTCTCAGCTCCCTAGCTCAGGCCGGGTCCCACTTTGTCTACCGGGGAAGGCCCTCTCAGGAATCGTACTGTTCAGGGAGCCTGCATACCTTGCCTTTTGGTCCGGTTATCTGTCTCCACATGCTGCAGGCCCAGGCTCAGGGCCACGAACAGGAACAAAGCCAGCAGGAGCCTCATGTCAGATGTGTTCACTCCACCAGCCTACGGAGGACAGTGCTCAGCCTGCACCCCTACACCCCTTCAACCCCACCGCGTTCAGCCAACAGCCCCCTCTCCTCCCTACCCTTCTTGCCTAACGTCCATCAGCTCAGATCTCTGCCCCTCCCCCCAAGGGAAACCTCAGCCCACCCGTTGGGTTTTCTGGCCCAGTGACCACTGCTCCGTGCCCTCCTCTCACTTGCTGTTCTGCAGGGTCTCTTCCAAGCTCCTTCTGGAACCTTCCCCCAGCTTGCAGTAGTGCTCCTGACAGCCCGGTAGGGGTCATCTGGTCTATCCTAGGAGCTGAGGGACCCTGGGTCTCACCCATGTCACATGTATTGCTCTCTATGGCCTATACCTCTCCAGGCCTGGAGTCCCTGAGCTCACAGAACCCTGTTGGTTTGGGGGCGCCATAGCCAGACATATTCACTCTCCTTTGCTTTTGTCCACCTGACGTGTTGAATGGGGTGTGTCAGGGTCTGGCAGTTTCCAGAGCAAGGCCTTCAGGTGCACAGGGAGTAGATGTTAGAGGAGACAATACCCGTAATATATCTGAGGACATCTCACTTGATACAGGAATATAACACCACCCTTATACACTAAGCTCTCCTAGAGGGCACAGAAGCTCATCCTAAACCATATTCTAAATTTCACCCAATGCTGCCCACTTTGCTCCCTTCCCTCCAAGGTGGGAGAGCCTGCACGTTCTCTTTCATCACTTATGCTATATTTGCACAGTACACTATGCCATGGCCTGACGAACCACATTTTATTTAAATAGCCTCCTTTAGTAAACACTTGTGATACTCAGTGGTTTTTCTAGTGTACCCAGCACTGCAATCATCCATGATGTCATTCCTTACCAATATAGATATACAGGAAGGGAAGCTTCCCAACAATCAGATAGAGAGTTAAAGGCCGAGAGTATCTGCAACTCTGATAGCAAGTGCTGCCTAGTGGCTGCACCTACTTAGTGGACAATCATGTCCTCCAGTCACTGAGAAGCAAATGCCTGTTCCCATGCCCTGGTCAGAAGAGTGGATATTCATTCAACTACTGGATCTTCACCCTCTGTTAAGTTCCGGTAGGAAGCTGCTCTAATTTTTAATTGTCATTCTTTAATAACAGGCAAGGAGTAGGCAAGTCATTATAGTTGTAGTTATCTTTTTGTAATGTCTCTATGTCTGCTGTCATTTCCCTGTAGATCTCTTTATGTGCCATGAGATTAGTCTTTGCAAGAGACACAAGTGCACGTTTTCTTTTCCCTTTAGCACAAGTTTCAGTATTTTTGGCAGGCAGAAGGGTTTGTCTTCAAGCATGTGTCTCAGTTCATTTGCTGTAACAAAACATCAGAGAACGGATCGTTTATAAAGAACAGAAATCGGTTTCTCACAGAGGTGAAGACCACGAAGTCCGAGACAAGGCACCAGCAGACTTTGTGGCTGATGAGGACCGCTCATCATAGATGGCACCACTGAGGTGTCTTCAGCTGGCAGGAGGGCTGGAAGGGCTGAACTCATGGCCTCAAGCCCTTTGGCAGGCTACTCATCCCACACCTGAGAGAGAAGCCTTCCTGGCCTGATCGCCTCTCAAGGGCTCACCTGTTAATGCCATCATCTTGGGGGTGAAGTTTCAACACAGGAATGTTGGAGGGCTACGTGCATTCAAGCTATAGCACCAGCAGGATGTGGATGACACTATGCTGACAGCCTATAAGAAGAAGGAGGCTTAGCTGTGCTTATTTTTATAACCCCTGAGCCTTAGGCAGACCCAGCTCCAATTCAGGATCCAGGTCAGAGTGTGGAATTCTCTGGAATTCCCTGTGTCAACCAGAATCATGCCTTAAACAGTGAGAAGTAAATGATTCTGTTTCGTTGATTCCTTGCTAAACCAAAAGCAGAACTCTGTGAGCTGAAGAGAGATTTGAGGACCCAACTCTCGCCATTGGACATACGCTGCTGCTGATATTCTGAATGTGCACAGGGCCCTGAGCCCAGAAAAGTATCCAAATGCAAAAGCCATGGCACCGGGTTTTCCCTCAGGCCTCTGACTCAGCAGTAGGGATTCAGTCAGCACATCACTATGACGTTCCACGGAGCCGAGAGCCTTGGCCAGAAGGGTTGTTGAGGGTTTCAGACTTTGCTGTCACTTCTCTGGGAAGCCAAGACAGCAGCAGCAGCAGCAGCAGCAGAAGCAGTAACAAACTCTCCCCACAGTCCAACATGTGCATGGGTTGAGCACTGGCATAAGTGTTCCAGCAGCCATTAAGGTGCCATGTCTTTTCCCAGTCCACCTTAAAAACACCCCTTTCAAGGGCTGGCAGTTTCTTGGGTCAGAGAGCCTGTGAACCAGGTTGTACCTACACGAGCTCTGCCTCACTTTTGCTTTCATTTGACACAAATTGCATTCACTTCTTCCCACCAGATAGATTGCAGCCCGGTCAGAGAGTCCTGGGACTAATTCATAAGGCAACTTAATCCAAGGTCCCTCCCACACCTTGAAGTTTTTATCTGAATCAACCATGTATTCTGGATCTCAAATACAATGTGTGAAACACTCTTGTGATTGTCCACTTAAGTAGCACCTGTCTTTACCAGCAACATGACACTACAAAGGCCAAGATGACCAGTGGGAGAAAAAGTGCAGAGTGGGCTAGATGCCAAACTTGAAGGCTGTGCTCAAGGTCATTAGGAATGAATTCCTAGTCTGGAATCAAGTCTTCCTTGGCCCTGGCATCACACAGACATCAACTGATGACAGGCAACAGGAGGGCCCAGAAGAACCTCCCCTAAGACTTCATATGCCCACTGTGGGTCCAGAAGTGTTCCCCAAGCCTTGGTGGTGGCCTGCATCTGAGGCATTGTCCTGAGAGACCCCACATGCACTGTTTCTGTTATAAATGCATCAGGTCCTGATGAGACAGAAAGGTAATGCCAGGGCCATAAAGTAGCAGTCTGAGAAACAACGGGTAAGCAGCTGCAATTCCGGGTATAAGAGGAGGAAGGTGAATCAAGCTATTCGAGAAGTGAGCAAGCCACTGTAGTTCTTGGCACAAGAGGGTAGGTGCTCTTGCAAACTGGATGAGGCTGGTGTGAGCAAAGACCTACATGGATTTGACGAAGGGGCCATAAACTTCAGTCTACCTTCATTAGAATGCATTTTCATAATAAATCTCCACTCAGAGGGGAGACATGACACATTTGCAAGCACACTGGGGGCACTGTGCAAACTCACACTGCACAACAAGTAAACATCCTGTACAGAGACCCCAGTGTCTTTTGAGAAAATGCCCAAGTAATTATGACATAACTTTGAGACATCATAAAAATGATATATCCATTGCGAGGAGCTCTCTATGAAGCAGCTGCCTTCTCTGTCTCTTCCTGCAGCTGCCTACAAGACAGTCAGCTTTATTTCTTTGTCTATAATAAACTTACCGAATAAAGCTTCTGCCTATTAATTCATGCTGTGGCCTTAGTGTAATTTCCACTATCACTGAAGCAATGACCCATGCTAGCTGGTGAAAATCACACTGCCTCTTCACCCCAGGGAGCCCCACTCCTGGAGAGAGGCTCCACCTCCCCTGTCAGCAGTGGGACCCTGCCTCCTTCTCCGTGGGGAGCCTCCTCTATACAGACTGCTAGAGGCTGTTTTGTTAAGAATCATCTGGTGGCCACCAGGGGGCTGGGTGGCTCCAGTCAGTTGGAGGCAGCACCTCTCCTGCAGTGCTCACAGAAGCAGCACAGGACACAGTATCTGAGCTGTGCAGCAGGAAGCCACACCCCAGGGATGGGGTAAAATCAGTCCCCCTCCCATCCACTGGACCCCAGGTGACAGGAGTGCAGCTGCCTGGAGGCCAGCTAGGATTCACAGAGCTTTCAGCAGAGGTTTTCCAGTCTAGGGAGGACAATAGGAAATCAGCAGCGGGTCACAGGATGACAGGCAGAGGCAGGCAGGGCAGGCTCACACCTGTAGGAATCCTTCCCACTTGAATTCCAGAGCCCCACTGCCCAGCATCCTGGTCACATCGCCTGACTCCTAACACTGGACTCTCTTCTTCCTGCCTATAACAGTAGCTCCCCGGCCAGCTAGGGTGCAGAACACAGGCACCACACTCACCTTTCTGCACACACATAGAAATACAAGGTATTCTGAACCCTCCTCCCCTGCAGACTCCCCTGCTCCCTCCAGACAAAGGGCAGATTCCTATCAACTGATTTCCAGTTGTGTTTTGGGGCTGACAGGAAACCCTGCAGAGCTGGATGAGGCAGAGCAGAAGCCAAGCTGGAAAGTGCACAGCAGGGCTACCACACAGGGCTTCCTGTGCTAATGGCCAGAGCTGAGAGGTGTAGGAATCCATAGCGGAGCAGTCCTAGGAGACCAAGCCACACCAAGCTGGTGGGATTTTCTCCCAAAGCATAGATCCTGCAAAACCTAGTGTCAGAGAGCAGAAGCAGCTGGAAATGAGGCCATCGGCATCCAGACACAGGCCAAGCTGTCTTGCGTGGATCTCATCTCCAAGTGGAGGAGCCCAGACAGGGAGGTTCCTGAGAGCTGCTGCCTGCTCCAGAGCGGTCTCTACAGCCACTCGTGACTATGATCCTGAACCCAAGCAGAAGAAGCACTTGCAAGGGACCGCGAGTCCCCTCGTAATGATCTCATCTCCAAAGCCCAGACAGGGAGGTTCCTGAGAGCTGCTGCCTGCTCCAGAGCGGTCTCTACAGCCACTCGTGACTATGATCCTGAACCCAAGCAGAAGAAGCACTTGCAAGGGACCGCGAGTCCCCTGTCCCCT
>NW_022900917.1:83860385-83901984 GCF_012274545.1 Fukomys damarensis
GGGTGGCTCCAGTCAGTTGGAGGCAGCACCTCTCCTGCAGTGCTCACAGAAGCAGCACAGGACACAGTATCTGAGCTGTGCAGCAGGAAGCCACACCCCAGGGATGGGGTAAAATCAGTCCCCCTCCCATCCACTGGACCCCAGGTGACAGGAGTGCAGCTGCCTGGAGGCCAGCTAGGATTCACAGAGCTTTCAGCAGAGGTTTTCCAGTCTAGGGAGGACAATAGGAAATCAGCAGCGGGTCACAGGATGACAGGCAGAGGCAGGCAGGGCAGGCTCACACCTGTAGGAATCCTTCCCACTTGAATTCCAGAGCCCCACTGCCCAGCATCCTGGTCACATCGCCTGACTCCTAACACTGGACTCTCTTCTTCCTGCCTATAACAGTAGCTCCCCGGCCAGCTAGGGTGCAGAACACAGGCACCACACTCACCTTTCTGCACACACATAGAAATACAAGGTATTCTGAACCCTCCTCCCCTGCAGACTCCCCTGCTCCCTCCAGACAAAGGGCAGATTCCTATCAACTGATTTCCAGTTGTGTTTTGGGGCTGACAGGAAACCCTGCAGAGCTGGATGAGGCAGAGCAGAAGCCAAGCTGGAAAGTGCACAGCAGGGCTACCACACAGGGCTTCCTGTGCTAATGGCCAGAGCTGAGAGGTGTAGGAATCCATAGCGGAGCAGTCCTAGGAGACCAAGCCACACCAAGCTGGTGGGATTTTCTCCCAAAGCATAGATCCTGCAAAACCTAGTGTCAGAGAGCAGAAGCAGCTGGAAATGAGGCCATCGGCATCCAGACACAGGCCAAGCTGTCTTGCGTGGATCTCATCTCCAAGTGGAGGAGCCCAGACAGGGAGGTTCCTGAGAGCTGCTGCCTGCTCCAGAGCGGTCTCTACAGCCACTCGTGACTATGATCCTGAACCCAAGCAGAAGAAGCACTTGCAAGGGACCGCGAGTCCCCTCGTAATGGGACGGATGGCACAAGCCTAAGGAGCAGAGGGACCTTGGCTCTGAACAGACTGAAGCCCTGTGGCCAAGTAAGGATGACAGATACAGAAGTGAGCTATCACAGGGACAAAGAATGAACCCACCAGGAGCAAAATTGCAGCTGAAGGGCCAGAGGTAGAGCAGTAAGCTATGTGGGTAGAGTCAGCTCTACATTTGACCACTCAGGCTAGACAAGTCAGAGGAAACCAAGGTCCCCGCACTTCTCCATCAGAATCAGCAGGTTGTGGCATGACAGGACTGAGGCTGGGACTGGCAAGGAGATAAACCAGGGCCAAGTGGGGGAAGCAGGGCCTCTGCTCTGTGGTCCAAGGAGGGGAACCCTGCCGAGGGGTGCCTACTCAGTCCCGTCTTCCAGTCACCAGGCTGGCATGACAGGGGACCCCAGGTGAGCACACTCAGGATTGCAGCTCTCCCCCTGAGAATTGCTGGGGCTGTGAGGGAAGAACCTGGTGGGGGGAGGCAAAGTGGCCCCCAGTACAGGGCAGCCCCCGGGAGCCAAGGCTCCAGAGGAAGGAGGTTGTGCTCTCTTATGGCTGGCCTGCCCATCAGCCAGTAGCCTAGGGGGACAGGAGGTCAAGGTGAGGTCAGAGAACTTCTCCCAAAGCAGGGAAAGGTCAGAATGCCCAGAGCAGAGATCACGTGCTTACCCCCGCTTTCAGGGAAAGCAGCTTGACTAGCTGCACATGGCTCACAGAATTCCAGGAATTGAGAGAAAGCGAGGGAGGGGAATGCTGGAGAACTAACAACACACTTTGAACAAGATGAGGGGCCTTGGGATTCCCTGCCCACTCAGCCACGCCCTTCTCTAGGAGGGGCTAAAGGCCTGGGCGGGATTTCAAAGTCTAGCCGCTGGGTCCGTGAGTTTAACGGAGGCGTAGGGGGAAGGGGAGGAGCTTCTTCAAGACAAGCCGCTAAAAAGTATCACCTTTGATGTTACCTGCATTGGATCTGCCTTCTAGAACTTTGTCTCCTCTGAGCCTGTGGCGACCACGGCTTCGGGGAGGATCTCTGGTGAGCAGCGGCCCCAGAGTCTGAAAAGGAGAAGAGCGACCCCTGTGGGAAGGTTCTAGAAGTGGTGGCGGATGACTCCCGCGGGAGTTTTCGAGAACTGGGAAGTCCCGTTTGAGGTGTGAGGACTCCTGGGGGAAGTTCCGCATCGTCCCTCAGAAAATTCCAGAAGGGCTAATGGCCACTTCTGTTGGAAAGTTCCGTACGGTGGGAAGCGGAGATCCCTGTGGAAAATTTGGAAAGGGTGGGTGGGTATTCCACAGGAAGGTTTGGAAAAGGAGTACAGATGATGTGGCCCTACTAGCCCCCTGAGGCCAGAACAGGTCTGCCGGCTCTGCACAGCAGTGCGCTCTGGGCTATGCAGCACGTCCAAGCTGCGGCCGGTTCCGAGTTGTTCGTTGTGGAGCCTCCTATTTCTGGGGTTTCTGTTTTGGTCCTGGAGACCCGTCATCATGTAGACTTTCTTCTGTCTGTGAACTCTGAGTCCTGTAGACCCCCCTCATCACCAGACACCCCCTAGTGCTATAGACTCCTGCCCCCAAGCTGTAGACCATCTCTCCTCCCAGAGGCCCTGTTCAATCCTGGAGACTCCTCGTCCCAAATCCTCCCTCCTCCCTGAGACCCCCCAACCCCAAAGTTTCCCCTTGTCCCTGGTCCTTCAGCCTCCCACCTTAACCCTCTGCCCGCATTTCAGGCCTCTGTCCTGGAATTCCATCCCCTTAGGGCTCAGTGACACCCCTGCTCCCCATCCTCCAGACTGCCTCAAGCACACACATTCGTGTCTTCACCTCTACAGGGCAAACCCTCCCATCCCACCACTCCCAAGTCGTCCTTGTCCCTGGAGTCTGAGGGTCTTAGCATCTGCCTCGGCACTGTCTTCCTTTTGCTTCCTGACATTTTATGTGGGTCGTTTTCTGACAGTTTGAGGTGGGAACTGGAAACATCACATTTCGCACGTCTCCTCCCTATTTCAATTGTGTCTTCCTTGCCCTCCTTTTCCTTCAGATCCTTCAGAGTGCTTATACCAGGTTTCAGTCTGTCGTATTTTTATCACTGCTCTCTCTAAAATAGTTAGGATTTTTGTTAAGAATCATCAGGGTGACACCAGGATGTGTCTCTCAAATTCCAGACCTGAGAACTTCCTAGTTTCCCCTCGGTGAGCAACGTATTGTTTAAGGTCTCTATAGTCAGAAAATGTATTCTTCAGTATCACAATTTATTTTCTGTTCTGAAACAGCCATCCTCTTACCCCTTTTCAAAAACTTTGGCTACAAGCCCACAACAGTGATACTGATAGCACATCTTCCCTCTTTCCATTCCATAGCCTCCTGTGCCTTGGGTTAGGGTTGGCTTAGGTTTATGTTCTTGAGATGTTGTAAGCTCACCCCTCCAATGTTCCTGTCTTCTTGTAGCAGGTCTAGCATGAACAATATTTGCCAACAGTTTTGGTCTCCTGTTGTGTCCACTTGGCCTTTGAATTATATTTTTGTTTTGAGAGAATGAATTGCCTCTTTGCAAATTCCTTTTTTTCTTCCTTAGTTTGTAGCTATTGAGCTTTCTTTCTTTCTTTTTTCTTTTTCTTTTTTGGCACCGGGGATCGAACTTGGGTCCTTGGGCTTGTGAGGCAGATGGCAGAACCACTGAGCTAAATCCCTGGCCCTATTGATCTTGTTTGTGATTCATTGTTTTTGTGAAAGGTTAGCTGTCACTTCAGTGGTTGCTCAATGAAAGGTTCTGTTTTGTTTTCTTCTCGTTGCCTGTCAGATTTTCACTTTTAACTTTTCTTTCTTCTTCTTCCCCTGAGTGCACCTGCACTGAGCTACATCCCCTGACTTCTGTATTTTTTGAGACAAGTTCTTGCTAATCTGCCAAGTCTGGTCTCAAAGTTGGAATCTTCTGCATCAATAAGTCAGAGTGGAGGGATTCTGGATGTGTGCCACCCTGTCTGGTTAGATTTCCGTGTTTTGCAAGTAGTTGTTGTGGGTAACTGTGACATGTCTCAGATAGTTTTGCCTTGCACTAGTTAGGAATGTCGTTTTTGTAGGTTGGTACCTTTCTTTAGTTTTGGACTATGCCTCTACCAAGGACTTTTCGTATAGTCCCCTTCTCCCTTTCTCTATCATTTCCTTGTAGAACTGCCATTACATGCATTCTATATTCTGTCTCATCTGTGAGTCTCCTTTTCCAAGTTCTAATCATTCTATTTTATTTTTTCTTTTTGGGTAGCACTTTGGTTATTTTCCTTAGTCGTGTCTACGTATTTTCTAAATTTTCTCCTTTGCAGATTCAAGTTGGCTATAAATACATTCAAGTGAATTTTACTGCACATATTTTGTTTTCAATGTTGTAGAACATTGGTTTGATTTCTGTGATAGTTTCCATTTCTCAGTGGAGGAGTGCCCCAGAGGTGGACGTGTTAAAGACTCCTCGATTGTTGATGTTGTGGGAATGAGGCTGGAGTCAGGAGCTATGCCCTCACTGATGGGTCTCTTAGCTCTAGGCAGCTGTTTCTGTCAGAAGGATGATCCCCATTAAGTTATTCCCTATTGCACAGTGTCAGTTGGTGCAAACCAATGTCCACAGTGCTCCTGCTGCAGGTAAGTAACATTGCAAGTCTCTTAGTGTTTTAGGTTGCATTTGAATTCACCTCAAGTTAATCAGAGTTTTTATTGTTATTTTTATTTTTATTTTTTGGTACCTGGGATCGAACTCCAGTCCTTGCACTTTGGAGGCAGGCAGCAGAATCATTGAGCTAAATTCCCAGCTAATCAGGGCTTTGGGATGTTTTGTGCAGAAAAAGACTCATCTGAGCCAGCTAGAGTTTGCACTAACACTGTAACCAGGTGGCTTCAGTTGAATTCTGAGTGTGTTCCTGAGCAGAGAAAGAGGGGAAAAAAAAGGAAGAAGAATTTTGAAAGAGCTGCTGAGCAACAGAACTGAAAGGGAGTCTGGAGGTGGCGCTTCCTGCTCAGAAATAAGCAGGAGTGGCAATATCCAGGGAAATCCAGGAGGATGCCAGGTTCTCAGGAGTGGCCGGCCTTCCTTGGAGCAGTGGGCCTCCTATGAAGGGATCAGCAGTCCCAGATGTGGCATTGCCAAGCCTGCAGGGAAAGGGCTTACCTAGATGGACCTAGCTTTGGTCCTAGGGACTAGTCTTGTTGAAACCTGAAATGTGCTGAGGGCTGAACTGTGCATGCTTGAAGAAGTGGTTGGGAAAAGAAGAAAGGGCCACTTGGTCGAGGAGGGTGGAGTAGGCTGATAATGGGTGAAAAGGTATTTGGAAAACAGACGCAGTACTTGATTTTCCTTCCTCAGAGGGCTCTGCTTTGAGATGCCATGACTGTGAACTCAGAAACACTTTCAGCTGCATCAATTCCAGGACATGTCCAAGTGGTATTGTGCGCTGTATGACCGTTGGCGTTCGTAAGGATCTCTTTGTCTTTTTGACACCTTGTGGGTAAATCACTCTACCCAGGCAGTTTGAGGGACCATGATGAGTCTGTTTTTCTCTCTGCACACAGCATTACTATACCTTCTGGCATATCCCTAAACTGAGATATGCCAGGTACTGAGATAAACAGGTACTGTGCTTGGACTTATGAAAATCACATTGTATAGCGTTATTTTTGTAAGGTGTGGAGATTTGTCTACATATCTGTGTTGTCTCCAGTGCATAGAAACATCGCAGCACCCCAGGCTTTGTATCTTCGTGGTCACAGGTATAGAAGTCCCAGTGCACCCTAGGTGATTCTTCATAGCTCATTTCATTTGCAGTCATATGTTGGGATTTTCCAGCTAGGGAAGTCCTAGGAGTAGATATACTCGTAAATCTCATGGCAGTGCTTGCCACGCACAGATGATAAGGCCAGGTGCGGGAGCAGGACAGATGCCGAACATCAAGGCACTCTGTGTCTTACTCTGAGGCCTAGTGCTCTGAGAAGATTATGTTTATCTTTGGGGTCCTCTTGTGGAGATGCATGGCCTGAGGCCCAGTCGTCAGACCAAGAAACAAGGAAAGGCAGAAACGTGGGTATTAGAACGCAGGTTGAAGCCTCTTCTGAGGACAGATAATTTTCTTTTCTTCAGTTCATGCTATCCCCTGATCGTGTTTCACCACTTGGCATATCATTCTTTCTTCCAAGCTATGGGCAAAGGAATCCTCATTGCTAATTTATTAGTTAACTTTGTGCTGCTACAACAAAAGGTGAGATTACTAACTTAGAAAAGGTTTACATATGTCAGTTTTGCAAGTTCTAAGATATAGTGCCTTCCTCAAGACGGTGAGAGTAGAATTTAGTTGTAGATCATGATGGAGCATAGGATCAACATAGTCACATTTCAAATCATTGCAGAGAGACGATCGCTAGATACGGTTCCTCCGTCCTTCGTGAGGGCAATACCAAGTTAGCCAAAGACCTTGCACTAGGTTCCATGTACCCCAACCTTGCATTGCTGGCAATCGAACCCAGGGCTTCCTGCATGCTAGACAAGTGTCATACCATTGAGTTACACCACTAGTCCAAGGCCTGAACACATACAAGCCTACAGTACTTCCCAATAACACTATCCTGGGGAGTAAATTTTACATGTGTATCTTAACATTTGACTCATGCTATTTTGCCCTAACCTCAAAAATGCTAATGTCTAAATCCTAATATAAAACGCATTCATTATATACTAAAATTCACATCTTTGAACTCTTCCAACATTGGCCAAATGTCCAAGTCGCAAGTCTCCTCTGATGTGCAATGCAATCTCATCTGTGAACCCTTACGAATAAAAGAACTAGTTGCATACTTATAAGGTGAGACGGAAATAAGCTAAAGATCCCTCTTCCAAAAGGTGTAGATATGCAAAGAGAAAGGAGAAATCATAGCACCTCCCAGTGCTGCCACCCTGGGTGCAGGCCTTTGTATGTGTATTTTTGGAGGAGGCTCACATTACACCCAAATCATATTAGCACTATGTCATCACAACACTGACGGCCATTGCCCTGTGGCCATGTGCTTATTTTGAATGTGGACAGGAGACTATGAATCCAGATGTCCAGGCAATAGTTCACTACTAAGGGACTTTGGTGTGTGTCATGTTGGTTTGGGGAATTATAGCTTTGGAATGAGGAGGCTCACGACTATTTTCCGAGAATCTTCATCCCTGTATGTCTCTTTTGGAGAAGAATTTGGCTGAGATTTGCCACGATGAGATGAAGCGGCACATTTGGAGCATCACTGTAGTTTTATACAACAACACACTCTGCTAGACATCAACCTGCCTTTTCTCTTACTCTCCCTCACATCCACTCACGGGCACCACTGCTAGGCCTTTGGACCAACAGCAGTTTCTGTGACACCAGCAGGTGCTTGGCCATTGGCCTGCATGGGTGATGACTGCACTGAAAAAGCAGTGTATATGTACAGGTCTGCAAGAGAACTCTTAACACTGGACTAATGAAGAGGACAAAGGTGCATGGCTTTGGCACTTTCTTGAAAAGTCTGGCTTTCCCATTCTGCCCCTGAATCAAGTAGACCTGGCTCTAGACAGTTTCTCTGGTCTTCAACCTCCCCTGATTAAATGCTTATTTCTTAACTCCTCCTACCATCAACCATCATGGAATCTTTAACAGCTACATTTCATAATCTATCACATTCCATTAGGGGATTGTTTCCTGTAAGCTGTAATGGATACTGGGACAGAGAATGTATAAGAGCCATTCGCAGAGATTTGGGAGTGCAGGCATACTTAGATATTTATGCCTTCATTTCAGGGACTCTGCATCATGGAAAAAAATTATGGAAATACTTTGAATATCAGAGACTGAGCTTCCACCCATAATCAATATCTGTGAGGCATTTTTTGGAAGCACAGACGGTGTTTTAGTCACTTTCTCATTGCTGGGACACAATACTTGACAGCCACATGTAACAGAGAGGAGTCTATTTGGCTCGCTTTTTAGTCTATAGTCCACTGGCTCCAATGGCAGGTGAGCCTAGGCGAGGAAAGCTGCTTACATCGTGGTGGCCACAAAGCAAAGAGAGAGAAGGGAGGAGCTGGGGAGGAGATGTACCTTTCCAGGTTATGTCCCAGTGACCTGTCTCTTCTGACAAACCCCACCTTCTAGCAGCAAGTCGGCTGAATTGCCCCTGTGACTTAATCACTTTCCAAAAGCACCACCTATGAGCACATGAGGCCCTCGGGGGACATCCAGATATAAACCATCCAGTAAAAATGGAACCAAGAACACACAAGTAGCAGAACACAAATATCCCCAAGGGGCTCTTTGGCAAAAGGTGCTAAACTGGCTAATGGAGAAAGAATGGCCTCTTCCACACCCGCAAGCAAAATGAACCTCACAGAAAAATGAACTTCACGTGGATTATGGTCCTAAATGAAAGAGATATAGGTCTATAAAACTTTTAGAAATTCCCTCAGAGAAAGTCTTCCGTGTCTTCGGCTGCGATATAAGTATATCTTCTCTGCCATATTTGTGCCCTGGAAAGAATCCTGAAACAAGAAATGGAGGAAACTGAGGGGAAAAGGCTGAAAAAATGGTTAAAATGCACCTTGTATAGGTACCAACTCCACAGATGAAGTGTAAATGTTATTTACTGTAAACATAAGGGAAGAGAACAGCAAAGACAGAGGAATCTGAATAACAGTAAGCATTTTTACTGACTCAGTGAGGGTTTTTAGTATTTGTTCATTAGTGTGGCAAATTACTACAGTAATGTAATGAGACATGAGAACGTAATGAGAGAGAAGGGAGGAGCTGGGGAGGAGACGGACCTTTCCAGGTTATGTCCCATGACCTGTCTCTTCTGACCAACCCCGCCTTCTAACAGCAAGTCGGCTGTATTGCCCCTGTGACTTAATCATAAGCCGGGAATGCGTATGAGGTTTTGGACTATCTTTGGGTCTATTCCTAAATAAATATTTACTTCCTTTGCAACTGTTTTTTCAGAGATCTTTGCCTGTGCCTGTGATTTCAAGAGTTTTACCTCTTTCTTTTTCCCAGCATGTTGTTTTTGTTTTAACATTCAGTTCTTTGATGGGTTTTTATTTTACTTTAGCAAATGGTGAAAGATATGGGTCTAGACTCCATCTGCTGTATGTTGATAGCCAGTTTTCCCCATACCATTTATTAAAGAGGCTATCTTTTCTCTCAGTGTACTGACAACCGACCAATGGGATCATATAAAATTAGCAAGTTTCTGCATAGCAAAAGAAACAACCATCAGAGTGAAAAGACAGCCACAGAATAGAAAACATTTTTTGCCAGGTATACTGTAAAGAAGTGAAAAATAAAACAGATCCCCCAATAGAAGACCCAGTCAAAAACTTGGCAGCTGAAATGAATAGACACTTCACACAAGAAGGAGTATAAATGTTTAATAAATACAAACGTGCAACATTGCTGGCCACTGTATAAATGCAAATTGAAATAATATGAGATTCCATCTTACCTCAGAATGAATGGCCATAATCAAGCTATCAAATAATATCAAATGCTGGAGAGGCTGGAGGGCAAAAGCAAACTTTCTGCGCTGGTGGTGGAAATGCAGTCACTTTGGAAATTAGTGTGACGATTCCTTGAAAGACTGAAACTAAAAATTCCATTCGATCCAGCTGTTCCCCTCTAGGTACCTTCCCCAAAAGTTAAAGGCATGGTATAACAGTAATACATGCACACCCATGTTTATAAGTAGCACAGTTCATAATGGCTAGATCTTGGAAGCAACTGATATATCCATCAAGCAATGAGTGGGTAAAGAAAACGTGGTATTGGCACACATTTCCTCTGCCATAGAGAAAGAGAAACTGTCATTTGTAGGAAAATGGATGCACCCTGAGACCATAATGTTAAGTGAAATAAATGAGACATGCAAGCTTAAATGTCACGTGAATTCTATGAGAAAACCAAAGTACAAAAAAGTGCAAAATAAAAGACAAAGAATAGGAAGTAGAGAGGTAGGTCTTTCTCTAAGGGGAAGGAAATGGAGATGGAGTGGGAAGGAAGAAAGGGAGAGGGGATGGAAAAAGGAATTGAGACGTGTTACTTTCATATACCAACCCCACACAGGAATGGAAACATTGTGTATCACAAGCATGTGACCCCAAACAGGATATGGATCCAGAGAAATATGGAAGAAAGGGAGGGAAGTGAAAGGGTGAAAAAAAAAAGAAAAAGATGTATTACGTGCATGTACCAATTCCCCACAATGAATATAAATATTATGTGCTACAAACCTGTACAAAGAAACAATTAAAAATAAGTGTTCAATTCATAAACGTATATACGTTTATACACTCATACATACACATGCGTATCTAACCACTAACTTAGTGGAAGCACAGTGTGACACAGTAAACACACTAGTTTAATTCCCTCTGGAAATGAAACAGGCATATCCTGCAAACATAATGAACAATACTGACATGGGAAAACAATTCAGCACTAAATGTTTCTTTTGAGACAGGGTCTCGGTGTATGGCTCAGGCTGTCCTAGACCTCACCATTGTAGCCCAGGCTTGTCTTGAACTCAGGGTGGTCTTCGTGCCTCAGGCTTCCAAATGCTGGAATTGTAGGTATGAGCCATCACACTTGTGACACTCAACTTTTTTGATAGAAACGGCAAAGCTCAGAAGGAAATGGAAGCGGAAAGTAAAGTGCATCTAATGGACATGGAAGTGAATTGCATCTAATAGAAATGCTGGTAATGAAATGAGAATGTTTGAAATATTATGACACTGAGATGGAGAATGTGGTAAAGATCCTTTGTATCACGTTCTCTGTTCCCAGTGAATCCAGACCTTTCCGTTTAAGTCAGCAAAAGAAGAATTAAAATACACCGAGACTGAAATGAGAAATTAACCTGGGGCTCATTAGAAAAGATAATAAACTTTTCCAGGAACATGTGACTTTAAAGGTCCCTGGATACAAAACAAGTATAAAAATACATTCAAAAGAAACCGTTTTCTTCCTATACAGCCAGAAACAAATATGAAATAAAATGTATGGAAGAATATCATTGTAAAGCACCCAAACATCAGTGCCCAGCGAGACATCTCACTAGATATGTGAAGATTTAACACTGAAACTGCAAAACCCTGTTGCAATCAAAGACTGACATAGTTGGAATGATAATCTACATGTTTGAATCATGAGGCTCCATAAAGTGAACAGATTTGCTCCTCTCAGATTGCTTTACAAAGCAAAGAGGACCTCTGATGCAGTCTCCGTGGGTGTATGTGTCTCTTGGCAAGTAGATTCCAAACACTGAAATGTAAAGTACTAGGAATTGCCGAGGCAGTTCTGAGAAGGAAAGGGAAAAGCTGGAGGACTTGTGATATGAATGCTCAAGATTATTTATATAGTATCACTGTGTTAGTTATTTTTCTCATTGCTGAGAAACCCAGCCCCCAAAGTTAAAAGAGGGAAGGTTTATTTAGCTCACATTTGTAGAGATTTCAGGCCATGATCCTCTGGCTCCAAGGAAGGGTGGCACGTGGCAGAGGAGCAACAGTGCGTGGTGGCAGAAGACAGCAAAAGCAACAAGAGAGAAGTCAAGCCTCTTTCTGTCTCTTATTTTGTACCCAGGATACTGGGATTAGAGTGGTGCCAAACCAACCGGTGTACTGATTTAGTAACCAGACACTCTTGTTCCCAGCATAACGCACTCTAGATCCAGCCACTTCCAAAAAACCCCATACGTACGACTGCATGAAGCTTTGGGGGAACATCTAGACACAAACCATAACATTCCTCCCTGTGCCCCCCAAAGACTCATTTACATTTCTTTATGGAAAAGGCACTTAGTCCGTCTCTAAGAGTTGCCAAAGTTCTAACAGTTTCAGCACTGCTGAAAAGTCCAAGTCCCAAGTCTCCTCTGAGATTTAAGGCAAACTCATAGCTGTGAGCGCCTGTACAGATGGAAAGAAAGTTAAACCCTTTCCATATACAGTGGCACAAGATAAACACTTCCAATCCAAAAGGTACAAATTGGGGATACAAAGGAATGGGAAAAAGGAAGTCCACAATCCAGCAAACCTTAAGTGCTGTAGTTGCGTGTCCAGCATCTGAGGCAATCTGTAGCAAGATGTGAACCCTAAAGGGCTTGGTGGCTCCGCCCCTGTGGCATTGCAGGTGGTTGTAGCTCCCACAGCTTCTCTCTTGGGCCCGCTCTGTGCCCTCCTTGCAGTTTTCCTCAGATGATCCATGTTCCTGACTTTTCCAACTTCTGGGGTCTCCAGCGCACCTTCAGCTTCACACGCAGCGCTTCACAGCTGCCCTCTCAGGGGCTCATTGTCCAGCCTTCCAGGCCTTCTTCTGCAGTCCGGGTGGAAGCTCTCCTGACCCCACAATTCTTGCATTCATGCATGTACCTAAAACCAGCAGGTGGAGGGGCTATGGATTAGATCTAAAGTATCCCTCCATTCTCATGGATTTAGAGATGGGCCTTTTGGAAGGTGATGGGATTGTGCGAGTGTTGTACTCCTCAGTGGATTACTCCATTGATGAGTCTGTGGCTAAATGTCCTGGAGAGAGGTGAAGCCTGGCAAGTGAGACACTGGGAGAGGGATGTGGAAGCTTGTATTCTTTCCCCAAGCTCTCCCTTCTCTTTCTGTTTCCTGGCAACCACGAGTAAAGCAGTTTTCTACCACCATGCCTTTTCACTGTGCCATTTTACCTGGTAGCCACACCACCATGGGCTGAACCCGCTAAAACCATGAGCCAAAATAAAACTCTCTTCAAGTTGCAGGTGTTCTGTCCCAGCAACAGAAGAGTGACTAACATAGGGCTAGGAAAGAGACCCTCAGGGGATGTAGGAAAGCAGTAAAAGACCAATTAATATAGGTACTTCTGGTCAACAACTTTGGACCTCTAGGACATAAATAAAACCTAATTCTAGAGCTAGGATTCTTAGGACAAAATAATAGGACATTTCATTTGTGTAGCTACATGACATGGTACCAAGATGTCATTTTGGAAGGGCTGGTAGCAGATATAAAGATGGCTACATGTACACTTATCTTTAGAAGAAGTTGTTCTTGGAGCAATCAAGCACTCTTGTGGACTTAGACAACCTTCCTCGTCGGGAGGTCTAGGTGATGTACTGTAGTAATTTTTGGAAATGCAGAATGCATGCATGGGCCTGGTTTTGGTTGAATGTGCTGTGGTATTTACTCAAGAGATGTGAAACCCAGGCATGATGGCACATGCCTGTAATCCCAGCACTCAGGAGGCTGAGGCAGGAGGATCTCTATGAGTTTGAGACCAGCCTGGGCTACATAGTGATTTCCAGGTCAGTTTCAACTACATAGTGTGACCCTGTCTCAAAAAACAAACAAACAAAAACAAATTTAAAAACAAAAACAAAAAACAAAACAAAAACCCCAAAGATACATGAAAGCAGTAACTTTTGTGACTCTTTTTTCCGGCCTTCACTTTTGTGAGCTACTAATTTGCAAGAGCTGTACTTTTACCTCCCCATTTGGACTTGAAGCTGAACAGCCTTCAGAAAGTACAGCACTTGAACTACCCTTAAAGTCTAAAGGTTTCTATTTTACTTGTTGCTTTAATAGCGATAATTCCAATGAAGGAGGACTTGAGGATGCAGAAATAGACTTGAGACATCTTGCAATCCAAGAGAAGCTACAAGATGGGGCTGTATGTCTGATGGTGCCAATACTTTTCCTGAGTTTTTCCTCTATCATAGTCAGCAATACACTGACATGAGAATCACTCTTTGTGGGCGTGTGTGTTGGTCTTCCCCCTTCCCTCCGAACAGTTTTGTTCCCCGGTGTCCCCTTGAGACATTGCTGAGCTTCCAGTTGACCTGCTTATGACTCATTGTAAGAGCAAAATAAAGTCACTGTTGAAAATGTTGGTGAAGGGTTGTTTCCTTTCATGTACTCAGGCAGTCGCAGCAGAGTTTCCACTGAGATCTGCCCTCCTCTTTCTTGCTGCATATTCTGGAATTAGTTTGCAGTTTCGTCGAACTGCTCTTGGTCCTACATACAATGTGGGCTAAATATTCATCGTGCAAACGTGTTAAAATCACCTTGGTACTGTAGCGTCCAAGGTGGAATGTTTTAATCAAACAGGAGAATTGTTAGAGGGTTCGTCTCTATGCTGACAGACAGAACTGTCCCACCTCTGCTCACACCAAGGGTACTTGGGCAACCTAAGGCTATGTCCTTTCCACTTTTTCGGTCTGGGCTGAAGGAAGCAGGGAAAGTTCCTGGCAAGGAACGACACCTGGTTCAGCCCTGACATCGGTTCCCTTGTCCAGTACCCTTTACCCTGGAAAAGCTCTGCAGCAGCCCCAGCATTCCATCCAGTGACACCTTCCTTCCAGAAGGGACAGTATGTTTTCCCAGGCATGACCACAAGATGGAGCCCGCGTGTATTTGGTGTGAGTTGTCTTGGGACCTGATATATTCAGGCTGTTTTCCCTAGGTGGCTGAGCCATGGTAGGTATCCACCAGGAGGGCAAGGGTTTCCTAGGACTTGTCCTCTCACTTTTTGGATCTGGCCGTTGAGATGGGTGTGAGGTGGCTTCTCATGAGGGTTTTGGTGGTCACTTCCCTTACACTGAATGATGTTGATTATCTTGGCAGGTGCTGTCGTCTTTCTGTTTATCTTACTCAAATCATTTGCTCATTTTAAACTTGGCTTCTCTTTTTATTACCGAATAAACGTATTTTATTTACTCACAATGTATATCTTTCATCAGATAAACCATTTGCACATTTTCATTCTGTGGATTGTCTTTTCTCCTGCTTAAGAGTATCCCTTGAAGCACAATTCTTTTAAAATTTGATGTCTCATTCAATTCTTTGTTCTAGGTAAGGAGAATCTAGGATAAGTTTAATTGGGAAGCAACTTCTAAAACAACTGCTTGATAACAAGACCCACCTCTATCTGCCTGACCTCAGGCTGCCCTTCCTCTTCTCCTGAAAGGGCACTGCTTCCTGGCCCTACAGGGTCCCGGCTTGCCAGGCCATGCAGCAAGGCCAGGGGAGAGCTAGCAAGGATCTCAGTGGCATGTCTTGGCTTTGTTCCCTCCCAGCCACACCCAGAGCCTTGTCCAGCAATCATTTTATGCTGGACATGGCCCTCAGCCTCCTGTGTCCATCCCTGGCCCTCAGATCCTACCCTGGCCCTCGTGTCCAGTCTCGTATACTCCAATTGCCTTCTTCTTGTTTCCTCCTGAAGACTATGTGTTATTTGAGGATCATTCCAGCATCTGAATGCCCTAGTGGAGTTTCCCCTCATGCCCCTGCCTTTCTGAGCAGCTCAAGCGCTGGATCAGCAGAATCCATTCTTCATCCTGGAGCAAGACCCTGCAGGTAGAGTGCCAAGGCCTTGTGCTTGCATATCCTGGCACATTCCCATTCGCAAGGTGAGAAAAATGAGCCTGGACAGGACTATGACCAAGCAAATAACTTGAATCAGCCTCTTGATGAAAAAGTGAGAAAATGTTCTGACTTAAATATAAAGCATCCTCCAAACACGCATGTACTGAAGAAGCTAGTCACATCAGAGAATTAGACTGAAGAGTTCATAGCTGAATATGCCGCTGGAAGATGGGGCCTGGTTGGAGGAGATGGGTCACTGGCAGTGTGATATGAGAAGTATATTCTTGTCACCAGACTCCTCCTTTCTTGCTCCTTCTTTCCTATCCTCTGCCCTTTCTGGCTGCCATAAACTGAGCAACTTTCTTCCAACATCCATTTCTACCTTGGAGCCCACTAATCATGGACTGAAACCCCCGAACCCACAAGACAAAGTAAACCTTCCACTTTACAATGACTATGTCAGGTGTTTCATCCCAGCAGCAGAAACCTGGATGTTCATGGGGGGCGGGAGATCTGTTGAACAGACTATAGAATTCACACATTATGGACAATTTTGTAGTTATAAAAAGGAGGAAGTCAACTTCTAGGTATCATCACGGTGATTTGCCAGATCTGTCGTTCACTGCAAAAGCAAAGGGCAAAACTTATGTAGGTGTAAGAGAGTGACAATTTAAAAAGAAAGAAACCAAGAGAAGGCAAATCAGAACTGTTGATATTGTGTACTTTTGAGTGTGGAAATGGAAGAGCCGGATGGACGGGACAGGGTGACATTGATTCTGTCTCTTCTCTGAGTATACTTTGGATAGTGCCTAGTTTTGCACCCTTTGACACTATTCCACATGCACAAGGTATAAGAGATGGAAAAGTGCAGTGAGCAAGCTGACAAATGAGTAAACTCCTACCTACTAGTGGTTCTTCCTTATTTTCCTAAATAAGACACAGCATATGGACAAAACTTTGTCATGAGAACCCTGGAAACTGATGAAGAAGCTCTAGCAATTAAGTGAATGCTCAGTCAAGAAAACGTCACTCCCAAACAGGTAGGCAACGTCGTGACATTCTGCTTGGCTTCATTTTCCCTCTCCTCAGCACAGTACAGCATAGTATGGAGGAAATCAGGCAGTCCTAGTTTCTCTGTTGCTATGAAAGCAAAAGGGAAGAGCTGTCTAGTCATTTCCTGGATTTATGAACATTTTCCCAGGCTTGGATTTTGTCTCCCTGTCTCAGAGTGCTGACGGAGCAGAAGCGTCTTCTGTCTGTAAGGCCCGAGGCCCCTGAGGTCAGCGGTGGGCTCCACCTCATTGTGGAGAAATAGGAAGCCTATGGGCCTGTAAGTGCGTGAAAGCGGGATTATATACAGAAGAGTAAGAAGAAACCCAGGGCTTTGGAAATGAAGCAGTGATGTGCCTCTCAGGAAAACAAATATCTTGAAAAGTAGCAGTAATCTGAGGAGCCGGAGTAATGCACAATACATACTCGAGAAAGACACATTCCCATAAAGGGTCTGAGAGGACCCTGGTCCTGCGGTGAAGGCTTTCTCCCTGACTCGTGAAGATTTTCTCTCTTTATGAAGTCAGTTCATGCAGACTTGGAGAGGTGTCAAATTTTGCCAGTGCCAGAATTCTATACAAGACCAAAGGTCACTCAAAGAAAAAGGAAATCTTAGTTCTTCTAAGGAAAATTCATCTCCAGTAACAAATCCCAAAGAAACTCAGGCCCCTGATATACTTGATAATGAATTGGGGACTGTGCTTAATGTACTTTATGTGTGAAAAGGGAACACCAACTGAAAACTTTTGAAAATGAGGAAAGAAGTGATGAATAAAACAGGAATGTGAGGCAGTGGATACGATTGGGTCCTTAGACAAAGAAGAGAGAAAAGAGCAGGGAGTTCATTTGAAAACAGAATGACTGAGAATTTCCCAAACCGGCAGTAAGAAAAGGACGTGGGAACGCAAGAAGTTCAGAGAACTGCAGAGAGGATAAATTAAAAAGACCTCGATGAGATGCATTGTCATCAAAGTATCAAATTCAGAGACTCTTAAAACAGCAGGAGGAAATAATCAGTACATTTCTCAGGAGAAACCTTGGCAGGCTGAAGGCAGCGGATTTACCTAAAGTCCTGAAGTACAAAGCGATCCAGTAAGAATACTGACAGAGTTTGGTTTGTTAACATCCAAGGACCACGTGGTACGGGCTTGCTCCCCAGGGTGATGATATTGGGAGGTGGTGGCCTATTAAGAGGCGGGACCCATTTTGAGGATATGCTTCTTAGTGAAATAAATAAGGCACACATATGCAAATACCGAATAGTATCTCTGGTGTGAAAAACTAAAATAGTACTCAAGATCCTAATGGGACACTTAGCAAATAGGAAGAAAAGGACCAAAGGTGTACGGACAGTGAGAAGGATAGGGAAGGGGGAATAAGGGAAAAGGAAAAAAATATGAGAAAATGTAAAAATGGAATTAAAGTGTTTGAAGGGGGGAGGGGAGGGGACCGTGAAGGGAGGTGGGGACAAGGGGAAAAAATGAGAATGAAGACCTGGCATGCAACGGGACAAGATCCCAGTAATGAATGTAACTGCACTGTCTACCTAGAATGGGCCAATAAATTCAATTAAAAAAAAAAAAAGAGGCGGCACCCAAGGGAAGCACTGGGGAAGAGGATGGGCCCTTGAATGACACCCAGAGGCCCCAGCCCCTTCCACTTTCTCTCTTTCTCTTTCAGGCCATGAGATGAGGACTTTGCTCCACCACACAAGTCTGCCACGAAGTGCTGCCTCACACACATAAAAGCAATAGGGCCGGTCAAGGTTGGGCTAGAACCCCTGAAACCATGAGCCAAAAACAAAGACCCTTTCACTCTGTAAGTTTATTAGCTCAGGTATTTGCTAAAGCGATAGAAACCTAACATAAATACCAAGGCCAGAGGAGCTATGCAGCTTGCTCTTTCCCTGCACTTGCCTGTGAGGACATTCCCGCTAGCACAGGGAGCGCGTCCACAGCAGTTTCTCACTTCTTTAACACCTGTACAGTAGTCCATGGTCTGAAAGTGCCATAGTTTAAATAGCCTCTGTTAGGAAGCACTTGTGCTGTCTGAATGGTGTCTGAATTGTTGAGATTCTCTCCCAGAGCACAGATCCTCAAAAACCTAGCGTCAGAGAGCAAAAAGAGCTGGAGAGGATTTCATGGGCATCCACACACAGGCCAAGCTGTCTTGCTTGCATCTCATCTTCAAGTGGAGGAGCCCAGGCAGGGAGGCTCCTGAGAGCTGCTGCCTGCTCCAGAGCGGTCTCTACAGCCACTCATGACTATGATCCTGAACCCAAGCAGAAGAAGCACTTGCAAGGGACCGCGAGTCCCCTCGTAATGGGACGGATGGCACAAACCCAAGGAGCAGAGGGACCCTGGCTCTGAACAGACTGAAGCCCTGTGGCCAAGTAAGGATGACAGATACAGAAGTGAGCTATCACAGGGACAAAGAATGAACCCACCAGGAGCAAAAGTGCAGCTGAAGGGCCAGAGGTAGAGCAGTAAGCTATGTGGGTAGAGTCAGCTCTACATTTGACCACTCAGGCTAGACAAGTCAGAGGAAACCAAGGTCCCCGCACTTCTCCATCAGAATCAGCAGGTTGTGGCATGACAGGACTGAGGCTGGGACTGGCAAGGAGATAAACCAGGGCCAAGTGAGGGAAGCAGGGCCTCTGCTCTGCGGTCCAAGGAGGAGAACCCTGCCCAGGGGTGCCTACTCAGTCCCGTCTTCCAGTCACCAGGCTGGCATGACAGGGACCCCAGGTGAGCACACTCAGGATTGCAGCTCTCCTCCTGAGAGTTGCTGGGGCTGTGAGGGAAGAACCTGGTGGGGGGAGGCAAAGTGGCCCCCAGTACAGGGCAGCCCCCGGGAGCCAAGGCTCCAGAGGAAGGAGGTTGTGCTCTCTTATGGCTGGCCTGCCCATCAGCCAGTAGCCTAGGGGACAGGAGGTCAAGGTGAGGTCAGAGAACTTCTCCCAAAGCAGGGAAAGGTCAGAATGCCCAGAGCAGAGATCACAGGCAGGCCACTCCTTCCTGAAGAAGCACATGGCTCAGACACAGAGTCCCAGGCAATGAGCAAGGCAACACCCTTGCAGGGGAAGCTGGAGTGAGAAGCTGGAAAACAAAGCTCCGAGTGCTGAAGAGACTGGCCAGGGCCTGGAGAAGGCACCTTCTGAAGGTGGGGCTCAGGGACTGCACCTGACCTCGAGGTGCTGGGGGTGGGAGGGAAGGGGCCATGTGGGGGAGGGGCCCTGTGGAAGAGAGAAAGTTCTCCAGGACATGAAATTGCAAGGCTTCCCCTCTTCTCTCTGCCTACGCTACACCTGTTCACTAAAACTTTCCTCACATTTGCGTGCCTGGCTACCAGGGCTGGAACAGGGCACTGGTGTGCTGAGGGCCCAGATTCTGAAGGGGGGAGGGGCGACCTTTCAACGGAAGTTTCCAGGAGGGGGAGGGGCGACTCCCGGGGAAGATTCCAGAAGGGCAAAGGGCTGGCCCTGAAGTCACTTCCGTAACGCAGGGACAGGCGGCCCCCAGGAAGGTTCAAGAAGGGCTGATGGCGACTCCCTCGGGAAGGGTCCACAAGGTAGGGGCAAAGAACTCTAGCGGAACATTTCCACAAGGTGGAGACAGGGGAGCCCCGTGGGAAGCTTCACGGAGGTGGGACGGCTGGCGTGGGCCTAGCAGCCCAGTGTGCCAGGACAGGGCTGCCAGCAACCTCAGCAGCATGCAGTCTGTGCTAACCGAGGGTTCCCGGTTAGGAGGCCACTTCAAAGCTGCAAATGCGGGTGTCCCTCAGTCCATGGGTCCCCACTCGCGTCGCGGGGACGCCCTCATCCCGGAAACTCCTCATCACGTCGACTTTCTTTAGCCTGTGAACCCTGGTCGGGAAGACCCCTTGTTATAGACACTCCTGGTACTATAACAACCCCACCTCTTGCTCAGCTCTCTCCTCGCACCCCTCACCCCACAAATCTATAGTCTCTCTTCCCTGAAACCCTTTCAAGTCCTCGAGAATCCGCATCCCAAATAGTCCTTTCCTCCCTAGGGCCCTGCCAAGGTTTCTCCGTTTCCCCTGATCTTGAGCCTCTCGCCTTAACCCTCTGCCCTAGGTCACAGACCCCTCTCTTTAGGGCTCAAGGACACCCTTAGTGCTCAAGGACACCTCGTCCCCGCCTGCCTCCAACACACAAATTAACCTCCTCACCACCTGGCTCTAACCATCCCCCCCAGCTGCCCAGTCCTTAGCCTCCCAAGCTTGCAGTGTCTTAACAGCTGCCTTGATATCTCCCTGTTGCTTCCTGGGCCTTCATGTAGGTCAGTTTCTGACTGGCTTGAAGTGGGAACTGGAAACACCACACTGTCCACCTCCTCTCTAATTGTGCCTTGAGGTCCCTCCTGTGCATTTTAGGATCTTTCAGACTCCATATGCCAGCTTTCCATCAGTCCTATTTTTATCACCATTCTGTCTAAAGTAGTTGTCATTTCTACTGAGAAGCTTCTGGGGGCCACCTATTATTTGGAAGTATATCTTAAATTAGAGCCCTGAGGAGTTCCTCATCTGTAGTTTCCCTTTGCTGACTTGATATCTGGCTTAAGGTCACTATAGACAGAAAATGCATTCTTTAGTTTCAAAGTTTACTTTCTGCTCTGAAACAGCCCCTCTCTTACCTTCTTGCCAACAAACAAACAAACAAACAAACAAACAAAAAACTGGCCTGGAAGTTTGCACAAATGAAACTACATCACAGCTCCTGCCTTTCCATTCCATAGACTCCTGAGCTTTGCGTTATGCTTATGTTAGGTTTTCTTTCTCGAGATGTTGTAAACTTACCCCTCCAACATTCCTAGATTCTTATGGCTTGTCTACAAGCAACCATATTTGCCAGCACTTTTGCCAGATATTGTTTTCACTTGGCCTTGATTTTTGAAGTGAATTTTCACTTCTGGAAAAAGGAATGCTTCCTTGCCAATTCCTTCTTTCTTCCCTGGTTTTATCTTTTTCATTGTTTGTGTGAAAGGATGACTGGCACTTCCATTGTTGCTATGGCAAACTTTCTCTTTTGCCGTCTTCATGCTGCCTCTCAGAGTTTCATGTTACTTTTCTTTCTTTTTTGTCTGGAGGGCCTCTGGAGTGAGCTACATCCTCTGCCTTCTTTAGTCTTTGAGACAGGGTGCTGCTGTGCTGCTGAAGCTGGGCTCATACATCTGGGTGCCACCATTACAGATGTGTGCTTCCCTGCCTTCCTCGATTTCCACTTTTTGCAGGTGGTTGTCACTGATTTAACTGTGACACATCTCAGAGTTGTTTTCCTTACACTGGTTCTGTACCTGAGTGGAGGAGGGCCCTAGAGGAGGGCAGGTTAGGGAAGACTCCTTGATTGTTGATATTGGGGGAACGAAGCTGGAGTAAGGAGCCATGATCTCGCTGATGGGTCTCTTACCTCTAGGCGGCTGTACCTGTAGGAATGATGCTCCCCTTGGCCTTCCTCCTCATCGCAGGAATCCCACTGGTAGAAACTAATGTCACCAAGGCTCCTCAAAGATGTGAGTATCATTCAAGACTCTCACTGTCTTGGGCAAGATTTCAACTCACCTGAAATTGATAAGAGTCATTGGATGTCTTGGGCAGAAATTGGATCATCCAAGTCCGATGGAGTTTGCATTGCCCCTGCAATCAGGAGCCACAGGTCATTTTGGAGTGTGTTCATAAGCAGGGAGAAGGGGAAGATGGAGAAGGGTTTGTAGGAAAGAGCTGCTGACCAGGAGACCTGGGGAGGGGGAGTCTGGAGGTGGCACTTAGATCAGAGTGGCACTCTGAGAAATCCGGGAGGATGCCGGCCTCTCAGGAATGTCCAGCCTTTCTGGAAAGTGTGAGACTCCTGTGCAGAGCTCAGCAGTCCCAGATGTGGCTGACTGGGGCATTCCCAAGCAGTCTTGAGGGCACAGAGAGTTCCTAGTTGGACCTCATTTTGCTCTGAGGTACTCATCTTGTTGGGACTGGCAATGTGTTGAGGGCTGAGCTGCTGCGCAGCCGCTGGGAAGTGGTTAGAGACAGAGGAAGGGGTAGCTGGTAGAGTTTCATAGAGTAGGCATGTAATGTGTGAAAAGGGTGTTGGAGAAGAAACTCTGACCTATTTTATTTTTTTTACAGGGACCTTTAATGTACAATGCTATTACTGTGAAGTCAAAAACACCTTCAATTGCAATAACAAGAAGACATGTGAATATGAGGTTAGACGCTGTATGACAGTCTCCATTCGTAAGTATGTCTTTGACTTTTCGAGTCATTGTGTGAAAATCAGTCTACCTGAGCAACCTTTGGGAAGGAGGGTCCCCACATTCAGCACTACTACTCCCAGTGTGTTCCGTAGTGAGAGCTTGTGCACAGGCAGTTGGTGAGGTTTCTTGATCATCTGCTTGTAGATTTTGTATTTGCAAGGTGGGAGGTTGATCTACACACCATTGCTCTCTCCACTGGGTGGAAATATTGCTAGACCTCCGGCTTGTGTCTCCAGGGTCAGGTATATAGACAGAATGATGTACTTTGGCTGGTTCTTTGATGCTTATTGAATTTCTGGTTAAGGGTGGGTGAGGGAAGATTCAGGAGGGTAGATCCTAGCTGTGTATTCAACCTGCACATCTCAGAGCAATGCCTGTTACTCAGAGTTGCAAAGACCAGCTAAGGTGGCAGGGCAGAGCTTAAACTCCAAAGTACTCTTGCTTCCTACTCAGAAGCCATTACTGCACACAGAGAGGTGCTCCTCTCGCCAGGAAGCCTTTCTGATGACTCCAGAGACTTCCCTGAACCTGATGATGCATTGCCAGAGGCCCAGTGACTAACCTTCTGGTAGCTCCTATTATTCCCCATGAGTGTTGTACAGTTTCACCATTCTACTATTTTCCGAGTTCTGTTCATAAATAGAAAAGCCCTCTGATTACCGCTTCCTCATTGTACCCAGTGCCATTACCCTGCAGATACCTTGTTGATGGGGACCACATGTAGGGGTGGGAATCTGCTTTGTCCCAGCAGGGGGCCAGTGATGGGGGACTTGGATGGGGTTTGAGCTGTCATTATGGTATTACTGCCCTTGAATAAGCCTGGTAGATATTTGTAAGAGAATGTGCATTCCTGAATTGCACTAGATTATACTTGGCATAGAGGTGACTTTGAGTGATATTTCCAAGGTGAGGAAAGCACAGACCAGGGTTCTTCAAAATCACAGTAGATATACTCAACAGTGTACCCTGCTTATGTTAGTTTTCTGTTACTGTAACCTATACCTATACCTAAAATCATCTGCTGATGGGAAAAAGTGCTTTGTTGAGCTCTCAGTGTTAGAGGTTTGGGTCCACGCTTGGTTAGGCCCATTACTGTAGGCCCGTGGCTGCTCATCATGGCTGATCCCCATAGTGGAGCAAAATCAGTAGCCTGATAGTTCTGGAAGAAATACAGAAATGAACACAAAGCACAGACAAAACAGAGAAACCCAACTCTGGGAAGAAAGAGAGGACTTGGGGCCTTTTGTGGCCTAAACAACTCCCACTAGGCTGAACTTCTTAAGCCTGCACGCTATGTCAGGGGCACTGTGATAGGGAAAACAACCTTTCCACCTTCCAGTCTATATCCAGAGAGGACTCCCGCCTGTCCTCTCTCACCTTCTCCCTCATATCCAACACATCTTCACCAGTGCCGGACCTTTGGACCAACAGAAGTTCCTGAGACCCTAGCAGGCGCTTGGGCCCTGGCTTGCACAGAGATGAGTACATCAAGGAAGCGGCTTAAACACCTGTGCAAGAGAACTCTGGGGAAGAGCCTAATTGTGAGGACAGAAGTGTGTGAAATTTGATACTTGCCTACAACACCTGACTTTTTCATCCTGCTTCAGCAACTGGTGGACCCGGCTCTGATTTCTCTGAGCTTCATGCTCCCTTGCCTTACTGCCCTTTCTCAGTCCTTCACATCATGGTGGAAGCTATAAGAGCTATCTTTCAAAATTCACCTCACATCGTACTAGGGGCTCCATGTTCCTCACAAACACTGGTGGATACTTTGACAGAGAATATATTAGAGCCTTCGGCAAAGGCTTGGGAGTGCTGCTATGCTTAGCCATTTGTGCTTTCAGAATATTTGCTAATTTGAGGGATTATGGATCATGAAAAGCACAAATCACTCTGTGAAATTACTTTGAATGCCATAGGCTGATCTTTCACTCCTAGGCAACAATAGTTGAGGTTTTCACAAAGACACAGAACCACGGAACAGAAGCGAGACCCAGTAATTGTCCAACACAAATATACCCAAAGAGAGTTTTTGACAAAGGTGCAGAATCCATTATAGAAGAAATGGTCATCGATGGCAAGTAAGCAGAAGTACAAAATTTTACTTCTTCAGCCAGCTGTAGTGGTGCACTCCCATCATCCCGGCACTCTCAAGTCTGAGGCAGGTGGGTTGCTGTGCATTGGAGGCCAGCCAGGACTACATAGTAAGTTCAAGTCCCATGTGAACTACACAAGGTGACCCTCTTTCAATAAACCAAACGAAACTGAACCAAAGCTAGAACAACAAAAGCCCCCAAAACAAAACACCAACTTAGTCATTAGGATAGGACCAATGAAAATGAATAGATGCCACCAATCAGAATGACCAAATTTTTTTTTTTTTAAATAGGGACCACACCACAGAGAAACCAGATCACTCACACATTGCTCACAGGACTGAAAAGTGATTCAGCCAGAATGGAGAATAGGGTGATGGCTTCTCTAAAATAGTTAAGCTACAACTGCTATACACCACAAAATCAAACTGCAACATTTTTCACAGAGAAGGGAAACTTTATGTACAAACGTGTATATGGCTGCTCACAGCAATTGTGTCTAGAAATATTCCAGATGACCTGACATGCTGAATAGGTTAACCATTCGTTACTCCTAAACAAACCATACACACAGTAACTGCAATCAACATCTGGGGATCTGTGGCAAGTAGGAAAAGTCAATCTCCATGGTGGTGGTTCCATTACAATAACGTTTTAGAGAAGATGTAGACATGAACATCAGTTGAGTCTCACATAGTGAGAGGATGGAGGACAGGGGAGGTGAGTAGAAGAGACAACTGTATCCATATGATGGACACCTGTGGACATCACACTGTTTTACATCTGTCTTTTCTCAGGATCAGTTCCCTCTGAGTGCCACTGTACTGTACTTGGGACTAGTTACCATTAGGAGTAACGGTACAAAGGGTACACAGCAACTCTACATTCTTTCTTACAGCTCTATTTGAATATACAGTAGTTTCAGTTCGAAGCATTGAGGAAAAAAAAAGTGAAGGCCCAACATGACAAGAATCAGGTTAGCATTTGAATAGGCAGAATTTGCAGCCCGGGATGTTCTAGGTGAGCAAGAAACAATATATTCTGTTTGTTAGGAATAAACTTCTAAAAATCAGTGCACAGGTAGTTTGAAAATAAAAGACAGAAGATAGTATATTTAGCAATTGTGCAAAGAGAACCCTTACATGCACTCCGGCAAAGTAAATGTTAAGGGAACGGCCTTACTGGTGTGAAGGGCACTATTTGTGGAGACAGAGATAAACCTACCCAGAATATGTCACAGTCTAAATGTGTGCACACCAAGTAGCATGGGATAAAGATCCATGCAGAAACAAACATTCATAATTTAAGAAATGCAGAGAAATACACAGTTACCATTCTGCACAGTTTCTAAATGCTACTGCAAGGAGACAAAATGTGTTATGGCTATAGATCAGGGTCTCATGAAGGTTTTCTGTTCAAGACAAGAGGTGGTTTTAGCTACGTGGGCTTTGTAACAACCACACATCTCTTTCTCTGTGGGGATGGAAGCAACGATAGATGATGAGTAAACACTGTTGTTATGTTCCAGGAAGGATTTATTGACAGATGGATTTGTCCCATGGTTTCTATATGCCAGATTGTGCTGTAGAAGGTCTGAAGAACACCACGAGCACTGAATGATGGACAAGCCAGAAATTGCCAAATGCCCCTGCAGAGTAAGGGTACACAGTATGCTTACAAAATCAGTGACAGGAGAGCATACGAGCATGAGCAAAGGGCCACTGATGTGTCAGTAACTGATGAGAAGTCACAGCACGAATGAGGAAGTATTGAGGTTGGCATATTTGAAGGATGTGCAAGAATGAGTGGAAAAGTTATGAGAGAATACACAGTGTCAACTACATGGCACGTCAAGCACACATGTGAGGGCAAGGAGAAAGGAATGTCTGGGCTCTGTTCAAGGGACCAGAAAAAAAATAATGGAAGATCCACTTAAGAAATGGAGAGTGAAATGTAAAAGTTTTGCAGAAACCTTGAAAGAGGAAAGACGATACTGAGTCACTGATGTCAATAGTTGTTTGTTTGGAAAAGATTCGTAAAATTAGTAAAACATGGTAAGAGAATCAATGACAGAGAAACTCCACACGTCCACCACTGTAGATACAAAGCAAGATCATCATCAGACCTCACACACCTTAGGGATAAACAAACTACTGCGGGTATCCCTCCTGTGATACACAAGCAATTTTTGTCGAAATAACAAAATGTAGACAAGTACCATTATATTTCACCTAGCATGAGCTTTTGGAGCTGAAGGGTCTTGTTGATAAAGTTGAATCTTTTCTGGAGAACCTCCCCAGAAAGAAATGTATGCAGGCCCAAATTGCCTTGCTGGCATCTTCTCCATGAAGTTGTATGTCATTCTTACCCTGGAGCCTTGCTAATCTCTGTATCATTCCCATTTTAGGAGATGTGCTGCCCAAACAAATACAATCTTCAAATGCCATATGGATCGAAGCACCCAAACCTTACACACCCTCTTCCAGATATCAGAAGATATCTGAAGGGAGGAATTGCACTCAGCACACATACGATATAGCAGCTTAAGCCTGACACCCATCCCAGAAGAGACATTGGAACAGAAAGAAATTGTACAGGGACCATTTTCTCTATGACGGCCAATGCAAACAACCTAACACAACACTAAACATAAAATGTTGTGCACGTGTGTGTGCATGCATGTGTGTGCACACTTGTATGTGTCTTTGTGTGTATACATACATCCAGTGCCATGCACTGGATTGGGGAATGGGAAAAGAACAGCAAAGACAAGTGGGTGAAGCTGAATAACACAGAGTTCGGGCAGTAGGAATTTATCACTTTTTGTTCACTGGGGCAAAAATGTTCCACAGTAATGTAAATATGAGACAAGAGAGAATGAGGTTAAGGTTTTAAAATCTCTCTTTGCCATTTAAAAAAAAATTCTAAAGCTCTTTTAAGTTAAAATTACTTACACACACACACACACACACAGAAACACACACATGCACCATGCCCACTAACAGAGAGACTAAAATAAGCTTGAATTTACCCTTGAAGGCCACTGGCTTCATTCACCATATTTGAAAATAACAGAAGAAATATTTCATATATGTGATTGCGAGTGCTGAAACTTGGAAAAATGTCCAATACGCTTTCCAAATTTTGTTCAGAAAAAAAGTCAGGAGGAAAGAGAAACAAATGATGTCTTCAATGAATGACATTATTGAAATGATAATGGCTAAAATATTTTAACCTTGAATTTAAAAATGAAGCGATATGCCTTTTAACATAGATTCTCCTATTAGTGAAACTCGGCCGCTGAGTTCCTTTCAGTCTGAAGAATTAAAATACAGTGGGATTGGAAAGAGAAATTAACCTGGTACTCTCCCCTAAAGACAATAAACCTTTCCAGTCATGAGTGACTTTACCACAAACTGCCTACAAGATAAGTGTTGAACTATCCATTTAAAACCACAGATTTCTCCCATACATCAAGAAACAATCCTAAATACAATTCATGACATCATACCTTCTTTAAAAGTATCCAAATATCAGTACCTGGAAAGACTTCTAAATAGATCTGTTCAAGGTATCAACACTGAAATTGTGAAAATCTTGCCAAGACCGAAACACCCAGAAAGACATCCCATGCATATGCACCATGACATACAAAAGAGGCATAGATATACCTTGTTGGACTTGATCTACGGGTCAAGAGAATCCCTGTCAGAGTCCTTGGCAGGTGTGTGTGTTGTGTTTGTGTGTGTGTGTGTGTGTGTGTGTGTGTTCTCTTGTGTGTGTCTGTGTAAATGTTTTCAGAAGGGGATTCCAAATGCTTATTGCAGTATCAATGGGGAGGATTAGAAAATGCAATCTCTGAGGGGAAAGGAAACACCTGAAGGACATATTCTCTGAATGCTCCAGACTGAATAGTTTCTGTAATGAGGACAGTACAGTATAGTGTCTGTGCCTAGATTGGAAGGTAGAATAGGTGCATGAAGTTACTTGACTTCTGACTGCAGTGATCTTGTAGTACAGTGGGGGAAAAATACTATTGGCATTAAGTAGTGATGGCTAAATCAAGAGCTGGGTGGGTTAAGGGGAAAAAATGAGAACCAAGACCTGGCATGTCAAGGTACAAGATCCCAGTAATGAATGTAACTGTACTGTCTACCTAGAATGTACCAATAAATTCAATTTAAGAGAGAAAAAAAGAGCTGGGGATTTAGCACAGTGGTTCTGCTGCCTGCCTCCAAAGTGCAAGTTCCCGAGTTCAATCCCTGGTACCAAAATAATAAGTAAACAAATTGAGTACTTACAGAATGTGCACCATAAGTATGAATTTCAGACAGTTTAAAATCTGCATGTAAACACTGGACTAATAGGCTTTTAGAGAAAAATGTAGAAAAGTTTATTTGTGTGTTTTCTTTAGTTCGGAATTTAAAAACTGATGAGAGCTAGCCATATAATAATGCAAATGATAAATTGAATTGTATGAAATTTTGCAACCTCAGCTCCAAATAAGATCCTATAAAACAGGGGAGCCACAGATGAAGAGAAAGCATTTCAAAGTATGTGTGTTTTAGAGAAGTCATACTCATAACATATACCAAGCCTTTTTCCTACAAATCTATAAGTGAAAAGCAGAACACCCAGTAGAAGGTTGAACAAACGACTTAAAGAAAATGTATTAGAAAATGATAGGTAAGTGGGTATGAAACTCAGGAGAAGTTGCCCAGGGTCATTCTGCTTGTGGGAAATGCAAGTGAAACCACCACATGAGCACATTTCAAGGAATTACTAAGAATCCAAAACAACTATGTGAAGGTGTTGTCCAGAGTTTTAAGTATACATGATGTTTTGGAGTAGGATATGTCCGACCTGGTCTGCAAAGCTCTGCAATAAGATTGGCTAAATCGGTACATAAACAAATCAAAGTCTCACCATTTCTACGCCTATCTCAAGATAAGTCCAGGAATATTCACCAAAGGAATGTTTGGCATAAGTAAAAAGCAATGCCACTTTTCACGTACTCCAACAATACATTTTGGTGTATTCATCAAAGAATAGCATACAATTATGCAAATGAGTGATACACAATAATAGGCTACAATAGGGATGAATTTCCTAAAAAAATAAAAAGCAAAGAAGCCATCTACAATAAAAAGCCTGAAGTATGATTTCTTCTGCAAAAAGTTAAAAACCAGGCAAAATTAATAATACATGTGCTTAGATCCACGGGCTAATCTTTGTCTCAGGCTGCTTAAATGTGAATGGGAGAACAGAATGAAGGATCTGCGAGTATCATGCAGGTGTGTCTTAGGGCTGGATGCTGATTGCAGTATTGGGTACACTTTGTAAAAACCCCTTGAGCTGACTTATGATCGTACACTTCGATAGAAGGTGAAACTTAAATAAATAAACTCTTTACCTGGAAAATAAAAGAATTGACTGGTGCTTAGTGAAAATGTTCCCCCAAAGTCTCTTGTATTCAGAAATGGGGCTTTTAAAAGGTGATTGGGTTGTGCAGATGCTATACTCACCAGTGGATTAATCCTTTGATGAGTGTGTGGCCAAAAGTGCTGGTGGGAGGTGGGGGCCAGGAAGGTAGGTGCGAAGGGAGGTAAGTCACTAAGGCATCTGGAAGCATGTATTTGTTTCTCCAGTGCCTCCCTTCTTGCTGTTTCTGGTTGTCATGAGGGAAGTAGGTTTCTGCTGCCTCATCCTCCTCCCATGCCATTTCTGCCTTATAGCCATTCCAACCATAGTAATGAAATCACTAAAACTGTGAGCCAAAAGAAAAGTCTAGTCCTTTAAGTTGCAGACATTGGGTATTGTGTTTCAGTGATGGCAAAGTGACTAATACAGAGGGCTAGGAAGGAGGTTGTCCTCGAGGGGTTTTAACAGCTACAGGAGAGCAGCCAAAGGGCACATTACTGTGGGCACTCCTGTTCCACATAAGGGATCTCTCATCTCTGGACTGAAATGCAAGTTAATTTCTAGTCTTCATTTCATTTCTAGAACTCCAGAGTCCTTAAGACAATATAATGAACTCCACACTTCAGTTGTATAGCTTCATAACAAGGTACCAAGGTACCATTCTGGAATGGCTAGTGGCAGACTTAAAGATGGCTGCATGGATAAAAACATATCTTTAGAAGTCACTCTGGAGCAGTCACATCATCTTGTGGACCTGGACGTACTCCCCAGTCAATGGTTCTCGGCAATGCACTTTTGTAGCATGTGGCCATGCAGAATGTATGCGTGGAACTAGCTTTGGATGAGTGTGCTGTGTTGTTTACAATTAGAACATGTGAAATCAGTAACTTTCACGGTCCCTTTTTAGGTGTGAGCCCTCGTGAAATACTTGTTTACAAGGACTGTGCGTGGAACTGCACGTTTGTATATACATCCCTCCAGCCTGGTGAAACTCCAAGAAGCGTCAGAACTGGGAAAACTAATAGTTTCTATTTTACTCATTGTTGTAATGGCATGGTTTGTAATGTAGGAGGACCCACTAATTTGGAGAGAGACATATTAGATGACCCTGTAATTGAGAATGATCTACTAGATGGGACTGAATGTTTGATAACATCAGCATTCTTCCTGATTTTTGCCTCCACCATAGCCAGCAATACACTGACATGAGAAGCCCTCCTTGGAGGTGTCTGTTAGCCTTCCCTTTTCCTCAGATAAGTTTTGCTCTCCGTTGTCCCCCTGAGACATTGCCAAGCTCCCAGTTGGCCCATTTCTTGTTCTTTGTAAGTGCAAAATAAAATCATTGTTGAAAACTTTCATGATCAGTTGTTTACTTCCATGTACTCGGGCAATCACATTGGCGTTTCTCTTCTTTCCTTTACTGTACACTGTCGAGTTACCTTGTGCTTTCATTACTTGAACTGCCTTTTCTCTTTTAGATGCTGTGAGATGAATATTCATTGTGCAAATAGTCAAAATTATCTTGCTGCATTAGCATTCAGAGATTATTTTGATCAAATGGCGTGATGGCTATGGCTCAGGCTGGTCGTTCAATCCCTGGTATCAAAAAAAAAAAAAAAATGACTGCGGCACTAGTCTCCATTGGGCTTGATATCATGAGGTCCCAGCTCCCTCCGTCCAAGGGCACCTGGGGCCTCCCAAGGCTGTGTCCTTTCCAATTCTCAAATCCAGCTGAAGGAAGCAGGGAAAGTACCTGGCAGTGAACGACCCCTGGTTCAGCCCTGACATCGGTTCCCTTGTCCTGTACGCTGAGGCCTTGGAAAAGTTCTGCAGCAGCTGCAGCTGTCCATCCAGTGACACCTTCCTTCCGGGAAGGGACAGAATGTTTCCCTGGCGCGACCACAGGAAGAAGCCCCCGTTTATTTGGTGTGAGTTGTTTGGGGCCCTGAGATATTTAGGCTGTTTTTCTGGGTGGCTGGGCCATGGTACGTATCCGCCAGGAGGGCAAGGCTTTCCTCGGACTTATTATCTCACTTTTTAATTCTAGCCATTCAGATGGGTGTGAGGTGGCTTCTCATGAGGGTTTTGGTGGGCACTTCCCTTACACCGCATGATGCTGATTATCTTGGCAGATGCTGTTGTCCTTCTGTTAACCTTACTCAAATCATTTGCTTATTTTAAAATTGGCTTCTCTTTTTATTACATAAAAAATGAATTAATTTTATATACTGTTGATATATATCTTTCACCAGATAATCTATTCGCACATTTTCATTATGCCGGTTGTCTTTTCACCTTCTTGAGATTGTCCTTTGAAGCACAATTGTTTTTAAATTTATTGAAGTCCAAATAATTTATTTTGCTCATTTACTTTGCCACATCCGGGGTCTTGAAGGATTACCTGTACTATCTCATAGCTGCTGTACTTTGTCTGATCTTGTGTTCAGATTTCTGACTCATGATGAGTTAATTTTCACATACGCTATGAGGTAAAGGTGCAACGTCATTCTTTTCCCTAGAGGTATAATGAGTTTCCACGTCATTTCTCTTAACGCCCGTTTTATGCTTACTGCGTGGCATGGCCCCTTCATGCAAAGTCCCTTAGCTACAGATGTGTGGCTCACTTGTGGATGCACAGCTCTACCCCATTGCTCTCCATGTGTGTCCTTGTGCCACTGCCACACTGTCGTGATTGGCAGCCCCTTGTAGTCAGTCATAAAATCAAGAGGTGTGAATCTTCCCACTTGGATCTTTCACAAGATTATTGTGGAAGTTGTGGGTCCCTTGTGATTCCACTTGACTTCAGAAACCACTTCACTGATTTACACAAGGAGGAGGCTGAGATTTTGATCTCAGCCTGGACTGGGTGGACTCTGCAAGAAGACTTTGAGGAGCATTGTTATCAAAGCAATATGGCCCAGGAACACTGATGCTCTTCTATGCTGGGATCTTACTTGGTTTCCTTCAACAATGCTTTGTAACTTCAGAGGCTGAATTTGAACTTGTTCTGTAGAATGCATTCCTAAATGTTTAAGTTTTTTTGATGCTATTATGAATGGAATTGTTTTTGTAATTTCATTTTTAAATTTTCCCACAAGTATATAAAAATAGAGTTTATTGTGTACCCTGAACTTTGCTGAACTACTTCATTCAACCTGAAATATTTTACTGGTTTTGTTTGGATATTGTGTATACAGGATCCTGTGATCCACAAATAGAGACAGTTATTTTTTCCATCTGAAGGACATTTCACTTGATTTTATTGCCTACTTCCTCTGGCTAGAACCCCCAATAGAAATAGAATAGAATAGAAATGGAATAGAAATGGTGAGAGTAGATATCCATGCTCCTGATCTGAGGAGGTAAGCAGCTAGTCCTTTATTCTTTTTTTTTTTTCCTCATTGCGTTTATTGGTACATATTAACTATACAGTATGGTTACATTCATTATTGGGATCTTGTACCTTGATCTGATAGGTCTTGGTTCTTATTTTTTCCCCTTGTCCCTGACCTCCCTTTACCCCCTTCTCCCCTCCCCATTTACAAACACTTTATTTCCATTTTTTCATTTTATCATATTTTTTTCTTTTCTCTTATTACCTTTCCTTACCCTTCCCACTTTCCCTACACCTTTAGCCCTTTTCTTCCTATTTCACATTGTCAATTATCTCATTAGAGTCTTATGTACTATTATAGTACACCAGAGAAACTATTCAGTATTTACATGTGTGACTTATTTATTTCACTTAGGAGTATATCCTCAATATGTATCCATTTATTCTTAAGTTTGAGGTTAGTCATTGACTTTTATGTTTTTTATCAGATAACATAATTCCCTTTTTTAATGTATGTTCATTTTCATCATGAAAATGGAGTCATATTTTTGTTATGTACACTCTCTGCATTACTGAGAGTATGATCTTTGATTTTTAATCTACAGTTACTGGATAGTACAATAATTGAATTTTGTATTTAAATCAACCTTTTATTCCTCGTTAAAGTTCCACTTCTCCATGGTGTATAACTGTCTTTATATGATTTGGGATGCTGTTTGCTGGTATAGTGTAGGAGATTTTGCGATGAAGCCAGTAGAGGAGGAGCAGGTTGCAAGACATGAGTCAGAGAAGACAGCATAAGGTGAAGGACTCTCTGACCTTGTTCATCCCTAAGGTATAAAGGGAAGTTTTCAGCCTCTGATCTGAAAGCTACTGTTTGTATTCACCATATTGTTCTGTATATCACTGTCTCCATGATTTCCCTGTTCTACCCACATTTTGCCCTTCTAACATAGTCCTTACCTTGGGTTGAAAGCGCCCTTTGTGCCCACTGACCACCTCACCCATGAAAAATGCATTCCTTGAAGCAAGAAAACTAACAAGAGGCAGCATCCTTTCTAGAAACATGGACTTTGAAAACATTAGTGTGATGTCAAAATATTATTGCTATTACTCCATCAAGTAAGAGTCAATAATTTCCCTTTGTTTTATAAATTGATATTAAGACTTATAAGAACAATGATGCTTTAATGCATTTTGTAGTTCTCAGACTTATTTTTATTAAAATCAGTTTTTCAAAAGCTATTAAAAGAATCGAAGATCTCTTCTAATTGCTTAAAAGATATAGGGTGCATCATCTTGCTCCTTTACATAGAGAGGAGGAAAATGCTTCCAAAAGCTCTTGCCAGCCACTTCAGGTCCAGCCCAGACACTGCACCTGCTCTCAACTCCTTCCCATGAGCACTCCTGGCAGATGTGGGGATCAGCTCATTGAATTTTTTTCATTCACTTCTGGCTGGAGGTCCCAGCCCTCAACTCTGTCCTGTCTTCCTTGGGTAGAAGGGGAAATTGCTCCCATGATGTGCTAAGTGGCCAATGCAGGTCCCCAAGAGAGACATAAAGGACTTGGATGTACTGGGTGGGGGATCATGGGAATGGCATTCAGGGTGATGGCAGACATTTGGCTGGCAGGGCCCTGGCTGAGCCTTCCCAGGGCCAGAGCACTGGATACCAGAGCAGTCATGGCCCAAGGGCATGATGCTGCTTTCAGAGCCATACTCTAAAGCCCAGCAACAATTGAGTGAAGGTCCTGCAGATCTGGAAGGAGTAGGGCCACAGGACCTACATCTGGAGATGCTTCCGACTGTCAAATAGCTGAGGTCTATGTTTAGGTAAACTCCATTCTGGTCCCTTGGTGAAGACACTCAGAACGTCTGCCCTGCTGGAGGCCAGGCCTTTGGCAGGCACATGGTGCTCTCAATCTCCTGTTGGCCACAGCACTTTTCTCCTGAGGAACAAGGCAAGAGCATGATAGGCTGCTGGCCTGAGTCTTCCATGGAGACCCTGGCTTTTCATGAGGGCAGAGAAAAGCAGGGCTTGTAGGAAACATCCCTGCCCAGTACTGTTGGGCTATGAGTGGCACCTACTTCTTGCTTTCCATAATCTGGCTATATTGTTTTATATCAGGAGTCAGACCAAAGCTCCTGTGACTCAAATGGGCATGTCAGATATTGGACTGGGTCAGTATAGCCCCTCCACCAATGGCTGCCACAGAAAACTAGGCCCTGGTCTATGAAATGGCAGAGCTCTGCTGAGTTATGTGCAGCTGAAGCTAGTGTGGCTCCAATTAAAATTTTTTCTCTTTAATTTCAGCTTCTCACTGACATGATTGGTTGTTTGCTAATTGCACCTGGTTCCAGTATTTGTTTGTTTAATCTAAGCAAGATAAGCAATGCTTACTCCCTAATAGCCCTGCCTCTTGCCATCATTCCGGGTATCTGGCAATATCTCACTAGATGCCTTCAAAGCATACCTGGCTCCTTATTCCTTCTCATGATCATATTCAATAAATACTGGATATGTTTGGGGGTCTTTATCTTTGCTGCCATCAGCAGCACTGATCACACCACAAGATCCAGCTTCTTCACTGTAAGTCTCATTTCCTGACTATTCTTTAATTTACTCTATTCTTTAATTTATACTCTAGTGACTCACAAGAGGCCAGGACCCACAGAAGGAGTTCTGGCAATGTCCTGTTCCCTGTTTCCTCTAAGAGCTCACTGTGGCGAGGACAGAATGCAGAAACACTGAAATAGGAAAGAGTCAGGGCACAGCAGGAGGGGCTTCCTGTGGAGCAAAGGCAACTGCAGTAGAAGGGGGAGGTCAGAACACAGTCTACATTGGCTGTTCAGAGGGCCTCCCTGTTCCAAGAAAGACATGATGCCATCCAGCAGGCTTTTGTGCACTGTCCCACTAGTATGAAGTGGGAAGTACATAGGTCTCTGCGGTAGTTCTGAATGAGAGCATCTGGCATGGATGGAAGACACAGAGAGCAGGTCAGGGAGAAGTGTGTGCATATCTGAAGGAATCAGTAAGCTTGTTTGATTGTGTTCACATATTGCATTTATGTGCATACATATTTTGTATTTGCATTTGTATGAGTGTTGTATGTCTTGAAAATGTGCATCAGTGTGCATCTGGTAGATAGGAACACTCCTGTTGTGTGCACATGTAATCTCTGTGTGTACATTTCCATGTGTGGATGGCTCTGGCTCCTGTATTTGTTCATCTGTATGTATGAGTATATGCATGCATATTCCCTTCCAGGACATAGATGTGTGCATGTACCTGTGGGAGTGATCATTGTAAATAGTCGCAGGCATCAGCTATAGAAACAGGTGGGTGTGTGGGACATTGTGCAAATTCCTGCCCATCATTTCCTGGAGAAACTTCTTGTGGATCCTATGTTCTCTGAGCTATGGCTTATGAATATGGTGAGAGCTAAGGTCTTGGCCATGACTTCCAGAAGATGGGGATATCCTTGGTGATGGGGAGATACTACTGTCTCAAGAGGTAGCATGTGCCATAGGGAAGAATAGGGAGGTGATAAATCAGCCATTCCTTCTTTGGAGCATGATATGAGCCAGGTGGGCAACGCTTGACAGGAAGGTCAACTTCCTGTTTTGGAGGTAAAGCCCCTCTACCTAGGCAGGGTTGACCTGGGAGCCGAGTGTGTGGGGCACGGGTCTGCCAGTTCGCAAGCATGATGGCAGCCATCTCCCACAGCAGTTTTAATGGAATTTTCTGTCCTCTGCCCTGGCAGGACTAGCTCTAATGTGCTTTTTATGCCTTCTGAGGTGAGGACTGAGAAGCAATGCCACATCAGGCAGGATGTCTTGGCTGGGAAGGTGTGGGGCAAGCTGAAGCCCAGGCAGCATAGGAAGGAATTCCTCTACTCATTCCCTGCTTTCTAGGCTGAGAGCCTTGAGGCTTATATCTAGATCCAGTAAGTGGCCTAGATGCTGTACCTAGTGCTGTAGCTGAGAAGGGATAGGAGTGGGAGTTGGTTGAAGAGGGCCTTGCAAGGTGGGGGAAGACTTGCAGGGTGGGGCCTGTGTAGGAGCACAGGCTATTTCTCCGTTCCTACATGGAGGCTGCACTGAGAATCTTTCAGAAGCTGGTCATGACTCCAGGTCTTTTGAGATCCCAGATGCAGGCCACCCTACTGTTTTAGGTACTGAAATCCTTCCTTGTGGATGTCAGCCTAAGATTATATGGTCTACTGCTTCATTTTGTTTCCCACCTCTTTCCCTCTCCTCACTTTCAAGCCTGTCAGCTAACATGCCTCTTTACCAAGAGTTCCAGTCACAAGACTGAGATAGAATGTAGGGCGTAGCAAAACTGGCTGGGGAAATAAGTGGGACCTATTAATTATGAGATCCCAGGACTGTGCCAAATAATTCCCAAGACACCATATATAGAACTTTTCATGTGTTCCTATATGATGTGGACTGCATATAAGGACACAAATGACATGAGGATCCCGCTATTGTGGCACTTCACCTTAGCCCACTCTGTATCATCTAGATCAGGGTATACTTTTATTTTTGCTCTTTTTCTCCTTTTCTCTTTTGTTTGGGCAGGTTTGCTCTTCAGAGCCAGTTTCTCCCTTATCCTTTCACCCTTTGCTTTTCAGATAAACTTTTGGCACTATTTTTGGCTTATCTCATTCAATTCTTTCTTCTAAGCAAGAACCTATGAAAATTTAATTGGCAAGCTACTTCTAAAGCAACTACTTGAATCCCCAGTACCAATAAATAAATAAATAAATAAATAAATAAATAAATAAATAAATAAATAAATAAAAATAAATAAATAAATAAATAAAGCAACTACTTCATAACAAGACCCACCTACCTCAGGCTTCCCTTCCTCTTCTCCTGAAAGGGCACTACTTCCTGGCCCTACAGAGTCCTGGCTTGCCAGCCAGTGCAGCAAGGCCAGGGGAGAGCTAGTGGCATGTCTTGGCTTGGTTCCCTTCCCAGCCACACCCAGAGCCTTGTCCAGCAATCATTTTGTGCTGGACATCGCCCTCAGCCTCCTGTGTCCATCCCTGGCCCTCAGATCCTGCCTTTGCCCTTATGTCTCATATACTCCAGTTGCCTTCTTCTTGCTTCCTCCCTGAAAACTCTGTGTGTCATTTGAGGACCATTCCAGGGCATTCAGCAGCTGAGTGCCCTAGTGGAGTTTCCCCTCATGCCCCTGCCTTTCTGAGCAGCTCAAGCACTGGATCAGCAGAAATTCAACTCTTTATCCTGGAGCAAGACCCTGCAGGTAGAGTACAAAGGCCTTACAATTACTTATCCTGACATATTCCCATTTGAAAAGTGAGAGAAATGAGTCTGAACTGAACTGTGGCCACCCAACTAACTAGAATCAGCTTCTTGATTTAAAAGTGAGATAATGGGCCATCACTCCAGCCCCAGGAAGGTAGCCTGGGCCTCAATCCACAGTGGGAAAGAGAGCTACCCCTTCTCCCGGCCCGGCAGCCATCGCTCCAGCACTGGGAGGTAGCCTGGGTCCTGATCCCCCACGGCAAGGAGAGCCATGCCCTCCCGCGGGCTGGCAGCCATTGCTTCAGCACTGGGAAGGTAGCCGCGCAGGGCCCCTGAACTCCCTAGCCCCCCCCCACACACACTCAGATCTTCTGACTGTGCCAGTCTTTGGACCCACTCTGCAGAGGCAGAAGTGGTCATCAAGGGTATTTTTCTGAGTTCCCAACTTTGAACATCTTTAAGGAAAGGGCGTGGGAAACCTGTAATAGAACGTTGTGGAGTTCAACCATTCAGAAGGTTGGGGAATTCAATCTGGGCCTTGCAGCCCAATGTCATTCAGCATCATGGGGTTTAGCCATCAGCTAACTGAGACCAAGGATCTTGCATCCTCTCTCTGTCTGAGCCATTAAATGGTAAATACACTATATTGAAATTTTGTTCACTGTAGACATGTTCTGGACTGCTTCTTGATTTCAATTTAATTCAAATGATTTAAGGGTGATAGATTAGTGACTACCACAGGTGGTCAGTTTCCAAGTTGTGCTTGATCTTAATGTGTTGCTGATTTTATCAGTTGGGATAAAGCATTGCGGTTGATTTGATGAACTGTTTTCTCTGATGTTATGAAGACGAGAATGTCTGTGGGTTATTAGAGACACAGAAGCTAGGGCGCAACCATATCAGGAAGATTTCGGTGATAACCCAGAGATTAAACCAAGGGCAGTGTGACAACAAAAATAAAAATGAGAAAACACTTAAGCAAGACATAAGGACAGACTTCCAGTTCACCAATGGCAAACAGTAGGGCAAATGAGGATGAAAAGGCCGATAGTGAACCACCAGGACACCCTGAACTCAAAGCACAGGAAGTAACAAAACAGATCAATCAGACTCTAGAAAAATTCAAAACAGAGATAATTTCCCAGATAGCCATAGAGATAGTGAGCAAAATGGAAGTCGCGATTCGAGACTCTAGAGCAGAAACTGACAAAAAAAATAGATGAGCTCAGGACCATGATAGGAGCCTTGAAAGCCCAGCATAAGAGAGAAATGGAAAAATAAACGCCCAACATAGAAAAGAAATGGAATCCATAAAACAGATTCAAACAGATATCCAGGAGATTAAACACTCCATAGAAAGTGTATGCAACAGAATAAAAGAATGCGAAGATAGACTCTCAGATATAGAAGTTAAGATTGAAGTCAGTGACCATGAAAAGAGAGGTCTCTTAAAAACAGTAAGGGATCATGAGAAATCGATCCAACAACTCTTAGATGATGCAAAGAAGAATAACATAAGACTGATAGGAATTCATGAAGTAGCAGGAGAAAATACAAATGACTTTAAAAAGCTATTCGCAGAATTAATGACAGAAAACTTCCCAAACAGAGGGGAAGAATTTGACATTCAGATAACTGAGGCATATAGGACCCCAACTAGCTACAATCAAAAAAAAATCTACACCTAGACATATAATAATCAAGATCCCAGAAACCCAACAGAAGAACAAAATACTACAAGCAGTAAGGGAAAAGAAACAAGTCACATATAAAGGAAAGCCCATCAGAATCAAAGCAGACTTTTCAACACAAATCCTTGGGGCAAGGAGAGCCTAGAATGAGATATTTCAAGTACTAAAAGAGAACAATCTCCAACTAGACTGATGTATCCTGCAAAACTCTCTTTCAAAATGGATGGGGAAACAAGACACTTCCACGACAAAGAACACCTGAGAGACTACATGAATACCAAACCAGCACTACAAGCAATTCTAAACAAGATCCTAGAAAAAGACAATGAAGGCAACAACACCATGAGGCCCAACAGAGCAAATCAAATAGGCAAGGCAAGAAATTAAAAGGAGAAGGTGAAAAAGTAAAAAGTTAACAAAAGGCCAATAACATGTCAATAATAAGTCAGTACACATCAGTTATAACCAGCAATGTCAATGGCCTCAACTCACCAATCAAGGGAAATAGACTGGCAAAAGGGAATAAGAAGTAAAATCCAACAATATGTTGTATACAAGAAACACACCTAGTGCAAAAAGAAGCCCATAGCCTGAAAGTGAAAAGATAGAAAACAATTCTCCATGTGACAGGATCCCAGAAAAAAACAGGGGTAGCAATCTTATTTGCAGACAAAGTAAATTTCAAACCAAAACTGATTCTAGCATTATTGATGTAGGACAGTACTGTATCATACCTCTATGAATATAAAATATCTTGTACCTGCTTTATGATATGTACTAGGAACCGTACTTTATCGAGCTACATTTAATGATATTACTCTAGAATGTTCTCTTTCCAGATGATGATTAAGATGCTAATAAAAAAAATGGTGCCAGGTACCACAACAGCAACAGAACTTTGCTGTTTTCTGGATATTATTCTTTTCTTTGTTTTTTGTTTTGTTTTTTAATGGAATGTGCTGAATGTCTATAATTCTGTTCAGATGACTGCAAAACCTGGAAAAGCTGTTGCTGCTATTGATGCATAACATAATGTTATTATTAGTCTTTTTATATAAATATAAATTATACACACACACACACACACACA
>NW_022900917.1:83902018-83902436 GCF_012274545.1 Fukomys damarensis
ATATATATAAATTGAATTTTGGGAAACCTTAATGGTGCTGCCAACTTTGGAAAAAGTCATCCCAATTTACTGTGTTGAGTTGGCATTGTACAGAAATGGACAGCCATATTGGTCTAGAAATGTTAATTTTTTTATTTTTATTTTTATTTTCCATGTGTACAGGGGTAACACATTGTGCTAAATATGTAAGGTCACATCTATGTGGGTTTGATTACAGAAACTAATCAAGTATTCTCTAAATAATGAAAAAAAGAATAAGATAAGATTATAAGAGCAATGTGAAATAGGAAGTAAAGGGCTAAAGGTGTAGGGAAAGTGGGAAGGGTGGGGGAAAGGTAATAAGGGAGAGGAAAAAACATATGAGAAACTGAAAAAATGGAAATAAAGTGTTTGTAAATGGGAAGGGGAGGAGGGGGTG
>NW_022900917.1:83902552-83918190 GCF_012274545.1 Fukomys damarensis
CCAATGATGAGTAATTGTATTGTATACCTAGATTGTACCAATAAACTCAATAAAAAGAAAAAAAATAAAAGTGAGATAATGTTCTGACTTAAATATGAAGCATCCTCCAAACACTCATGTACTGAAGAAGCTGATCACATCAGTGAATTAGTGAATTGAAGAATTCATAGCTGAACATGCTGCTAGGAGATGGGGCCTGGTTGGAAGAGATGGATCACTGGCAGTGTGATATGAAAAGTATATTCTTATCCCTAGCCTCTTCCTTTCTTGCTCCTTTCCTATCCTCTGCCCTTTCTGGCAATGTATCTTCTACTATAATTAAAGTTTGCTTTGAAATTTAAACATGGACTATATTTCTTGATCATTTATTGTATTGCTTTAGAGTTGGTTGGGGTCAGCAGTCCAGGAAGTTCGTATTGCATCAGGCACAGTGGTTGGCCAAGGTAGAATTGAAGTCAGGCTTTCAATTTGCATCAGAAATGTGAGATAGTCTTTTTGTGGTTTCTCCTGCAGTTGTTGTTGGTTTAATACCCCTTTTCACTCCATCCTCTGGCCTTTGTGATTAACTTTGGGGGTCCTCAGAATAGTGCCAGTCTTGTCAGTAACCATACTTGTTTGGCCCCACTTTACACATACTTCATTTCCGGTCAAATCCAAAGGTTTCCAAATCTTTCTCCTGTACTCTTTATTTCTGATTCTCACTGTAACTCTGAGTAAAAGCAGGCACTTGTGCCTCAGCCTTACACTGTGATGGTTTAAAATTTTCTTTTCCAGATTAATTTGCCTGTTGCCTTTTGAACTCAGTCATGCAAAAAGTCTTAGGACAAGAACAAAATGTAGGCATGTACTTTGCTGAGTGTCCACTTCTCAGTAAGATCCTTGTTCCCATCAAGAACTTCATGAGCAGTTTTTACTGTCCTCATTTCTATCAGCATTCTGGTCTGCCAAGCTCTCACCAGAATCACCCATCCATCTCTGCTTACTGCATTCTAAGCCTTCTCTGGCCTGCATCTCCAAACATTTCCACATTTCTCCTGCAATCCAGTTCCAACATCTTCTGAACCACACTGTCAGACATAGTCACAGCAACAATCCACTCTTGGTTCAAGTTTACCATATTGATCAATTTTTAACCACTGTGAACAAATACCTAAGAATGATAACTTGAAGGAGGAAAGGTTTATTTTGGCTCACAGTTTCAGAGATTTCTGCCCTTGGCCAGCTACTTCCATTGCTTTTAACCTGTGGTGAAGCAGGAATATTGTGGCAAGAGAGCATGGCAGAGGAAAGTTGCTTACCTCACAGCAGCCAGGAAACGGAAAGAGCCAGAGAGGCAGGGCCTGGAAACCTTATATATATAGATCTTAAGGTCACACTTCCATTACCCACTCCCTTCAACTAACTCCCACCTCCTGTCTCCATCACCTTCCAGTAATGGCATTAATTTACTATCTCATCAGCAGATCAATCTACTAAAAGAATTAGAATTTTCAAAATCCAAACATTTCCCCAAAGCCCATCAACAAGGAAGATTTTTTTTTTTTTAACACAATGAGATTTTGGGAGACATATATCTGAACCACAGGAGAATGCATTGATAACATGTACATGAACAAGTCAAATATGCACAGGAATATATCTAATAGGATTTTGAGCTTCCAAATGCTTTCAGAAAAGCTTAAAGTTAATTCTGGGCCAAAAAGTTTTAACTTTAGAATTTTGGGGACTTTGTCCAGGATATAAAAAACTTAAAGCGCTAAATGCTTTGAGTAGAATCATGATGAATTAAAGCTGAAGGGACAAAACAAAAAATATTTTAAAGACATAAAGAACAAGACCTGATAGAGCCTTCATATTCTTCCTCAGTTACCTAGAAAGTGAAGAAAGACCCTTCATAATTTCCTATTATGAGCCCATCAACCACAGCATGGTAGCAAAAGCCTATAATCTCAGCACTCAGGAGGCATAGGCAGAAGGATCAGGAGTTTGAATCCAACCTGGATTTCAAAAGAAAGTTCAAGTCCAGCTGTAAGACTTAAAGTCTCACTTCCACTCCATGGAGCGTGAACAGCCAAAAAGGCCTCCACGATGCTGGGCCCTAACACCCAGCGAGGCTCTGGGAGCTCGACGGAGAAACGAGAAACCCAGGAAGGAACACACCAGGCTAGATGGTAAATAGATCTTTATTAGTCTGGCCAGACGGCACTCCCCAAGCCAGGTAGCTCAGAGAGGCAACTGTTCAGGGGCTGAGGTACTTTTTATAAGGTTTTTCTAAACAAAGAGTCAGGGAATTCACAGAACAAGACTGCAAACACATTGCTTATCTTATACAGGAAATGTTCTATGGTCACCTTTTGTCAAACCATTTGCCCCTGGGCGGGCTGTTAACCAAGATAGCAATTAGCATATAAAGAAGCACAGTCTGGCCTATTAACATGGAGTCACTTTAGCTTATTCAAGTCTTACAGTCCAGGCTCACCTTTTCTCAGTAACAATGCATATGTGTGTATTTCTTACAGTTAATCTCATTAAGAGGTGCATCTTAGTTTTCTTCTGTAAATGAACACTTACATATGTTAATGAGGAATTTAAAAATTAACTCCTAGTGAAAAAACAGGAAGAAAGAAATGAGTTGTTTGCCATATGCTAGCTACTTATAAATACATATTTTATAGCACCTAGAAATATATGGTTTCTGGGACCAGGGATTTAGCTCAGTGGTTCCAGCTCCTGCTTTGCAAGTGCAAAGTAGTGAGTTCGATCCCTGGTACCAAAAAAAAAGAGAATGTGCACAAAATATACGCTTTCTCACAGAGAAATTGTTCAGTGTGGAACCAATAATGTGGAACTAGTAATTGTCCAATGTGTGTCTGTTTATTAATAGACCAAATCATATATTAATTTACCCAATTATTTCCTGTAAAAATTAAGAAAGCAAATATAAGCTTGAATTTATATTTAACAATTCATGTTTCAATGTTTTAATTTACTGAGAAATATTTAAGAGTATCTACCAGTTAACATAATTTTAAGACTTTAAGTTACATGTAAATTCATTTATATATTTGCCCCATTTATATTACCTAATTTACTTATTTTAATAATTATACCTAGATTACTAATGGAACCAGTTCTTAGTGAAGCTTACCATCCTTTCAAATTATATCTTGTTTAGCTAAAAGTCAATTTGACATCTCAGACAAAATGGACACCTACTATACTGTGAGCTGCAAACTGTCTCCTTTGTCGGACTTATATGTCTTAAACATCCTTCAGGGGATAAAAAAAGAGCTTCACCCAGCCAGCAAACCCAGGTGAAAGGAAATGTACACTAACCATTCTAAAGATATTGTCATTTTTAATTTACCAGCACATTTGAAACCATCTTATTTATCACAGCTTTACTAAGTCATGAAAGCTTAAAGGCATTTGGGTTAATTGCTAAGTTAATTGCTATATATTTTCTGATAAATTACTTGACTTAAATGATTAATACTTTTATTCCAATTAAACACAGATCTTTATAAATTGACATAAATGTTCATAATACACACATAAAAATTAACAGACAGAAGATTTCCTAGAATTTATCTTAAAATTTTAGTCATAAGAGTTAAACATAATAAAAACTCCCTGACTTATAAAAACACAACTGAATCCAAAGTAATTTCTAATGAAATAGGATAAGTTAAACTATAAGATTTTCATTTTCCTTGATAGGTAATCTTAGGAAGGCTATTGTGTTATTCAGATTTCTGTCACTGTGACAGAATACCTGAGATAATCAACTTATAATGTAAGACTTAAGTCTCACTGTTACTCCTGGAGCGTGAACAGCCAAGAGGCTTCCACGATGCTGGGCTCAGAAGCTCAGCGAGGCTCCAGGAGCTTGTCAGACAGCGAGAGTCACCCAGGAAGGAACACACCAGGCAAGTTGGCAAATAGACCTTTATTAGTCTGGCCAGATGGCACTCCCCAAGCCAAGTAGCTCAGAGAGGTGGCTAGCTCAGAAACAGAGGCCATTTTATATAGGGCTGAAGGGGGGTTTACACTTAAAACTTACAGGAAGAGGACAAAGGCAAAGAATCAGTTGATTTGACCTAGTGGTCATCAAGCATATACTTGACCATCACATACTAATGATCAGCAGATTGATTATCCATTGTTCCATTTACAACTTAGATTATAATGTTCAGAACATTCAGACTACAGGCATGTAAGGAGTGGCATAATTTATGTTGGGTCTCTGTGTTCACTATGGTTTCCATTTAGTTTCCCAGCTACTTCAAAGCAGTTACCTAACAATTCACAATTAATCATTAGTTATCCTATAAGGGATGGGGGGGGAGTGACAGTCTCTAGGTCATTTGCTGGTCAACATGGAGTCGCTCTGGTTCAGTCAGGCTCTTACAATAAGAAGACAGCTTTATTTTAGCTCATGGCTTCAACAATTTTAGCCCATGTTCTCTTGGCCCTGTTGCTTTGGAACCTGTGATATGGAAGATTATGGGAAAGAGAAGTGCTCGTCTCATGGCAGTCAGGAGACAGACAGATACAGTATAACATGGACATAGCGGCTGCTTTTGCCAAAAAGCCCCACTCTTCGTTCTCTTCACTTGGTCCTGCACATGTCTGATGGGTAACTAAAAACAGGATGAAATTTTGGCATCTTCATATCTGCCTTCATTTTACATCTGTCTTCTTCGCTACCCTGAACTTTGGGTCAAATTCTTACTCTACCCTGTAGATAGGTCCACTTAAGAAGTGTCTGTTAAAAAATTGGTAATATAAGGTTTAAATTTATATAGCCTCCCTCAGCCCCCTTTAATACTTTAATACTGAAGACCCCATGAAAAGAATAGTTGAGATATTATCAAGGTCCCAGGAACAGCCAGCTTGCAGGAAAATCACCTAGCAGTGGGAATGCCAACTAAACAAGAATAATCTCTAGCTGGGTGTGATGGTGCATGCCTGTAATCCCAGCACTCGGGAAGCTGAGGCAGGAAGATTGCTATGAGTTTGAGACCAGCCTGGGCTACATAGTTAAAGAGTGATCTCCCCACAATGAGAACTAGAGTTATCCCTCTAAGCAGAAGCAATCATCTGAGGTCAAGAACCCAGCTACCCCTTGGTGATACCCACTTCTCCAGGACCTTGCAGACCCAGGGCTGAGGTAATGATCAACAAGACTTCAGCCTGACGAAGACTGCTTGGTCTTGCTTTTGTTGCTTTCATACAATTCAGGGGCCTTGTCAGCACACCAAAATCAGTGTTTAGCATGTTTGTCCCCTGCTCCCAGGTGTGGCTTATTGAATAAATAAGTTCCCTTCTGGGTCCATCATTTATGACTCTGACTGCATTCTCTTAGTAACAAGTGGTAGAGCCTGGGCTGTTGAAATTCACACCCCAAAGCCAGGCCCCAGACTAGGATTCCTATAATAAACAAGAGGCAGAGGTCCCAAATCCTTCCATGGCCACACCCCGAATTTCTTTTCACCAAGCTGTAATGCCTAAAGGTTCTACCATCTCCCAATAGTGCCAAGGTGGGAGCAACCCTTCACCACGTAGGCTTTTCAGAGACAGCCTAGATCTAAACTACAGCTTCTCTGGACCACTTGGCTCTGTTAATATTTGTTTTGTATTGAGCTGCCATCAAGCTCATAAGATCTCAAAGACTGTTTTCTGTACTATTAGCATAATCATCTGCCCTACAGTGGTCCTAATTTAAAACCCAGTCAGTTTGCACTGCCCAAGCAACATTCTTGAAGTGTAGGAGAAGAAAGGGAGGGAATGGAGATATTCTACAATTTTCAGCATTATCCTAAGGGCAGAAACTCGGACAAGTTAGAACTAAATCATTCATGTCATTTTTTGAAAGTTTGAGGATTAAATCTAGAGCAGTTTAAAGAATATAGCCCAGTAAGTCAGAGGAAATAGGAAAGGCAATCTGTGGGTCCTATAGAGATGCTTTATCTATCCACAAGAGTCCTTTAGAGTGACAAACCCCCTGTCCCAGAGGGACATGAAATACTTGCCTCATTGGGAGTATTCTGCAAACAGAGCAGTTCTCTAACCCTTAGCCAACCTTATCAAAAAAAGGAAAGACAAGGCTCACATACATGCAATTATGAATAAAAAAGATGAAGTCACAATAGATTCAGCAAATATCCAGAGGATCACTGATACCTACTGCAAGAACCTGAAATCTAATAAATGGAAAACAGAAGAAATGGACAGAGTCTAGATATATGTGAATTACCAAAGTTGAACAAAGAAGATATAAAAAAAAATCTAAATGCACCAATTACAAATAGTGAAATTGAAAACATAATTAAAAATTTACCAAGAAAGAAAAGTGCAGGTCCTGATGGCTTCACTGCTGAATTCTACAATACATTTAGAGAAGAACTATTTGCCACTACTCTTAAAACTTTTCAATGAAATTGAAAGGGAAGCAATACCTCCAAATTCATTCCTTGAAGTGTTACTTTGATTCCAAAACCAGGGAAAGACACAACCAAAAAAGAACTACAAACCAATCTCCTTAATGAACATAGATGCAAAAATCCTCAATAAGATATGGGCAGACAGAAAACAGAGAGTCATCAAGAAGGTCATACACCCTGACCAAGTCAGATTTATCCCAGGGATGCAAGGATGGTTCAACAATCAATAAATCAATAAATTTAATATACTATATTAACACAGCCAAGGATAAAAACCATATGATCATCTCAATAGATGCAGAAAAAGCATTCTACAAAATTCAACATCCATTCATGATTTTAAAAAAAAACCTGCAGAAAATTGGAATAGATGGTCTTTATCTAAACTTGATAATGTTACAGAAGGAATAGGCAAGTGACACACAGAGAGGTAGCAGAATGGAAGTAAAATAACAAAGTTTACTCCATCAATGGGGATTAATGACACTTCATGGCTGTGCCCTGATTGATTCCCCTATTGGGTTACAACTCCTTCTTTTATAGGGGTTTACACCTTGATCTCATTCAGTTGGTTACATTGCATTTTTACAGTTCACATTACTGATATTCAAAACATGGTGGCAAGGCAGTTGAATTTTAACCTGGATGCAGTTCTTTGTTAGGAGAGGTTAGCTTTGAGATTTATTTACTTATCTATTCTAGCCAAGGGGAAGGGAGCATGTTTGGTCAACAGAGCTAACAATGGTTCTTTTCATTTACAAAACTTTTTAGACAGACTTGATGCCTCCAGGGACAGTTAATTTTGAACTAAACAGAGAGAAGCACAGAAGTTATCTTACATTGTGACATTTCCTAGGTTTTTTGCTATTAAAGTTTCCCTATCAATAAAGGTTATGAAAAACCAACAGCCAATATCATACTAAATGGTCAAAAACTGAAACTCTTCATGCTAAAATTAGGAACAAGACAAGGATGTCCACTATCACCATCCTGTTCAAAATAGTTCTGGAAACATTAGCCACAGCAATTAGACAAGTGAAAGAAATAAAAGCAATAAAGACAGGAAAGAAAGAAGATAAAATGTCATTATTTGCTGATGATGTGATACTCTACATAGAAGACCCAAAAAACTCCACCAAAAGACTTCTAGACTTAATTGACAGATTCAGTAGAGTAGATGGATATAAGGTCAACACTCAAAAATCAATAGCCTTCTTTTTTTTTTTCTTTTATTGAGTTTATTGGCACATTCTAGGCATACAGCACAGTTACATTCATTATTGGGATCTTGTACCTTTACATGACAGGTCATCTTGGTTCTCATTTTTTTCCCCTCGTCACTGCCCTCCCTTCACCCCCTCCTCCCCTCCCCATTTACAAACACTTTATTTCCAATTTTTTCATTTTCTCATATTTTTCGCCTTATTACCTTTCCCCTACCCTTCCCACTTTCCCTACACCTTTAGCTCTTTTCTTCCCATTTCACAATGTCAGTTATCTCATTAGGATCTTATGTACTATTACACTTTATTCACACCAGAAAAACTATTCAGTATTTACACATGTGTGACTTATTTATTTCACTTAGGAGTATTTCCTCAATATGTATCCATTTTCCTATGAATGAATCTAATTTCTCATTCTTTATGGCTGAGTAGTATTCCATTTTATAGAAAAACCACATCTTTTTTATCCAATCTCTGACTGATGGGCAAATGGGCTGTTTCCAAGTTTTAGCTATTACAAACTGTGCCGCTATAAACATGGGTGTGCATATATCACTCTTGTATGATTCTTTTAATTTTTTTGGAAAGATACCCAGCAGAGGGATGGCTGGGTCAAATGGAACCTCTAGTCCCAGCTCTTTGAGGTATCTCCATATTGATTTCCATAGTGGTTGCACCAGTCTGCACTCCCACCGACGATGGAGAAGGGTTCCTTTCTCACCACAACCCTGCCAGCATTTGTTATTGTTTGATTTCTTGATAACAGCCATTCTTTGTGGGGTGAGGTGGAATCTCAGTGTTGTTTTCATCTGCATCTCTCATATGACCAATGATATGGAACATTTTTTCATATTTACTTGCTGCTTTTACTTCTTTGACTGAGAAATGACTGTTCATTTCAGATGCCCACTTTTGAATCAGGTCTTTGTATTTGGGGGGGGCTGATTGTTTTGAGTTCTTTATATATTCTAGGTAAGATTCCTTTGTCTGAGGAGCAGCTGGTAAAATTTTTTTCCCACATTGTAGGTTGTCTCTTAGTTCTGTTGAGGTTTCTTTTGCAGTGCAGAATCTTTTTAATAAGATGAGATCCCAGTTGTTGATTATTTCTGCTAGTTCCCATGCTACTAAAGATTTGTTCATAAAGTCTTCCTATGCCAATGTCTTCAAGAGTTCTGCCTTACTTATCTTCCAGCAAGATTAGTGTTTCTATTTTAATATTTAAATCTTTAATCCACTTGGATTTTAGTTTAGTGCATGGTGAAAGATAAGAGTCTAGTTTTAATCTTTAGCGGGTTGAGATCCAGTTTTTCCAACACCATTTATTAAAGAGGCCATCCTTCCTCCAGTGAGGATGGTCAGCTCCTTTGTCAAAGATGAAGTAGCTGAGTACATCTGGAGTTGTTTTTGTGTCTTCCAATCTGTTCCACTGATTCTCAGGTCTGTTTATTTGCCAGTAACATGCTGTTTTTATCACAGTGGCTTTGTAGTATAGTTTCAAATTAGGAATTCTTATACCCGCTGCCATGTGTCTGTTGCCTAGGATGGTTTTTGCTATTCTAGGTCTCTTATGGTTCCAAATGAATTTTTTGATTTTTCTTTCTAGTTCTGTGAAGTATAGTGTTGGTATTTCAATTGGCATTGCATTGAATCTGTATAGCAGTTTTGGTAGTATGGCCATTTTCACTATGTTTATTCTTCCTACTCAGGAGTAGGGGATACCTTTCCATTTTCTTATATCCTCTCCTATCTCTTTTTTCAGAATGCTGTAGATTTCAGTGTAGAGGTCTTTTGCTTCTTTTGTTAGATTGATTCCTAGATACTTCATTTTTTCGGATGCTATTGTGAAAGGAATTGTTTCCCTAATTTCTCTCTCTGTCAGTCTGTTTTTGGTGTACAAGAAGGCTATTGATTTTTGGATGTTGACCTTGCATCCAGATACTCTGCTAAAGGTGTCAATTAAGTCTAGAAGACTTTTGGCAGAGTTTTTTGGGTCTTCAAATGTAGAGCATCATATTGTCAACAAATAATGAAAGTTTAAGTTCTTCCTTACCTGTCTTTGTTGCTTTAATTTCTTTCTCTTGTCTAATTGCTATGGCTAATGTTTCCAGAACTATATCGAAGAGGAGTGGTGATAGTTGGCAACCTTTTCTTGTTCCTGATTTTAACGTGAAGGTTTTCAGTTTTTGGCTATTTAATATGATGTTGGCTGTTGGTTTTTCATAGATAGCCTTTATTAAGTTGAGATATAGACCCTCTATTCCAATTTTTTCAGGGTTTTTATCATGAATGGGTGTTGAATTTTGTCAAATGCTTTTTCTGCATCTATTGAGAGGATCATATGGTTTTTGTCTTTGACTCTGTTAATATAGTATATTACATTTATTGATTTACATATGTTGAACCATTCTTGCATCCCTGGAATAAATCTAACTTGGTCAGGATGTATGATCTGCTTGATGATCCTCTGTATTCCATTTGCTAGTATCTTATTAAGGATTTTTGCATCTACATTCGTTAAGGAGATTCGCCTGTAGTTCTCTTTTTTAGTTGCATCTTTCCCTGGTTTGGGAATTGAAGTGATACTTGCTTCCAGGAATGAATTTGGAAGTACTGCTTCCCTTTAAACTTCATTGAAAAGTTTGAAGAGTAATGGCAGTAGTTCTTCTCTAAATGTCTTGTAAAATTCAGTAGTGAATCCATCAGGACCTGTGCTTTTCTTTGTTGGTAAATTTTTAATTACATTTTCAGTTTCACTGATTGTGATTGGGGTGTTTAAAATGTTTTTTCTTCTTCGTTCAATTTTGGTAATTCATAAAAATCTGTCCATTTCTTCTGTGTTTTCGATTTTGTTAGAGTACAGATTCTCAAAGTAAGTATTGACTATCCTCTGGATTTCTCTTGGATCTGTTGTGACTTTACCTTTTTCGTTCCTACTTGCATGGATCTGAGCCTTTTCTTTCCTTTTTTGATAAGGTTAGCTAAGGGTTTATCAATTTTATTTATTCTTCCAAAAACCAACTGTTTGATTCATCTATTTTTTGTATCATTTTCTTAGTTTCCATTGCATTGGTTTCTGCTCTAATCATATAATTTCCTCTCTTCTTCGAGCTTTGGATTTTTCTTGCTCTTGTTTTTCTAGGAGTCTAACAGTCATCATTAGGTTGTTTATTTAAGCTCGTTCTGTTTTCCTAGTGTGGGCATTCAGTGCTATGAATTTTCCACATAGAACTGCTTTCATTGTGTCCCATAGATTCCTGTATGTCGTATTGGCATTATTATTTGTTTGTAAAAACTGTCTGATTTCTTCTTTAATTTCCCTTGTGATCCATCAATTGTTCAGGAGAGTGTTGTCCAATTTGCATGTGTTTGTGAAGTTACTATGGTTTCTTGTGCTATTGATCTCCAGCTCGATTGCACTATGATCTGATAATATACAGGGAATAACTTCGATTCTTTTGCATTTATTCAAACCTGTTCTGTGAGCTAGTATGAGCTATCTTGGAGAATGACCCATGTGCAGCCAAAAAGAATGTATATTCTGATTTTGTGGGGTGGAACACTCTATAGACATCTATTAAATCCATGCATTCAAAAGCTTAGTTCAGTTCTAGTATTTCGATGTTGGTTTTTTGCCTAGATGATCTGTCTATTTGTGAAAGTAGGGTATTTAGATCCCCCACTACACTTGTATTAGTGCTTATTTGGTTTTTCATGTTATTTAATATTTGTTTTATATAGTTGGGGGCATTTATATTTGGTGCATATATGTTTATGATTGGCATTTCTTCCTCTTGAATTGTTCCCTTTACAAGGATGTAGTGGCCTTCTTTGTCTCTCTTAATGAGTTTTGGTTTGAAATTTGCTTTGTCTGCGAATAAGATTGATATCCCTGCTTTTTTTTGGCCTCCTGTCTTGTGGAGAATTATTTTCCATCCTTTCACTTTCAGTCTATGGGCTTCTTTTTGCACTAGGTGTGTTTCTTGTATACAACATATTGTTGGATTTTGCTTTTTAATCCATTCTGCCAGTCTATTTCTCTTGATTGGTGAATTGAGGCCATTGACATTGCTGGTTATAACTGATATGTACTGAAGGAGGTTGAGACAATGTAAGAAACCAAAATCCAGCTGTCAGTTTACACTATCTCATGAGATAAGGCTGTGTAAACAGAAATGTGCTTGGGAATGTCCTGAGCTCTGTGCTTGCAAACATGACAGATTACTCTGGACATTCTTTTACAAGGACATGTTAACCTTCAAACAAGAAAGCACTGTGCCTGCAAAGGGGACAGAGTGCTCTTTTGAGGAAATGGGAGGGGCTGAATTCCAGTTACATGCTCTGGGCTTCTTGAGCATGAGTCATCAATCTCCTGAGATAGTTGGAATGTTCTGACAAACAGATAAAGTAGGAGACTTGTATTGTCAGTTGTGACAAACAGATAAAGTAGGAGAATTAGATGAGGGGGCTCCCCAAAAAGACTGTATAAAAATAAACCTGACTCGGTCCTCAGGGCTGCAGTCTTGTCCTGTCTTTGTGTGTGTGTGTGTGTGTGTGTGTGTGTGTGTGTGTGTATGTTGTTTCTGTCATTTCTTCCTCACAGATCCAAAAGGACTGCAACAATGTACTGACTTATTATAATCATGTTATTGTCCTTTTGTTGACTCTTTTTACTTTTCCCCCCCTCTCCTTTTAGTTTCTTGCCTTGCCTATTTGATTTGGTCTGTTGGGCCTCATGTGTTGTGACCTTCATTGTCTTTTTCTAGGATATTGTTTAGAAATCCTTGTAGTGATGGTTTGTTGTTCATGAAGTTTCACAGGTGTTCTTTGTCATGGAAGTATCTTATTTCCCCATCCATTTTGAAAGAGAGTTTTGCAGGATGCATCAGTCTAGGTTGGAGGTTGTTTTCTTTTAGTACTTGAAATACTTCACTCCAGGCTGTCCTTGACCTGAAGGTTTGTGTTGAAAAGTCTGCTGTGATTATGATGGGCTCTCTTTTGCATGTGATTTGTTTCTTTTCTCTTACTGCTTGTAGTATTTTGTTCTTCTGTTGGGTTTCTGGGATCTTCATTATTATATGTCTAGGTGTAGATTTTTTTTGATTGTAGCTAGTTGGGGTCCTATATGCCTCAGTTATCTGAATGTCAAATTCTTCCCCTTTGTTTGGGAAGTTTTCTGTCATTAATTCTGTGAACAGCTCTTTTAAGTCATTTGTATTTTCTCCTGCTACTTCATGGATTCCTATCAGTCTTATGTTATTCTTCTTTGCATCATCTAGGAGTTGATGAATCAATTTTTCATAATCCCTTACTGTTTTTAAGAGACCTCTCTTTTCATGGTCACTGAGTGCAATCCTATCTTCTATAGCTGAGATTCTATCTTCGCATTCTCTTATTCTATTGAGTGCACTTTCAATAGAGTTTTTAATCTCCTGGACATCTTTTTGAATCTGTTTTATATATTTCATTTCTTTCCTCTCTTGGGCATTCATTGTATCCATTTCTTCCTTATGCTGGGCCTTCATGGCTTCTATGATGGTCCTGAACTCATTTATTTTTTTTCTTAGTTTCTGTTCTAGAGTCTCAAATCATGACTTTCATTTTGCTCACCATCTCTATGGTTATCTGGGAAATTATTTCTGTTTTGAAGTTTTCTAGAGCCTGATTGATCCATTTTGTTACTTCCTGTGCTATGGGTTCAGGGTGTCCTGCTGGTTCACTATCACTTTTCATCCTCATTTGCCCTACTGTTTGCCACTGGTGAACTAGAAGTCTGTCTTTGTGTCTTGCTTAAGTGTTTTCTCATTTTTATTTTTGTTGTTTGAGTTGTCCTTGGTTTAATTTCTAGGTTTTTACTTAAATCTTCCTGATATAGTTGTGCTTTAGCTTTTGAGTATCTAATGACTTATAGACATTCTCATTTTCATAATATTGTAGAAAACAACTCATTAAATCAATCACAATCCTTTATCCCAATTCATATAATCAGCAGCACAATAGGATCAAGCACAACTTGCAAATTGACCACTTGTGGTAGTCATTAATCTATCACCTTTAAACCATGTGAATTAAATTAAAATCAAGAAGCAGCCCAAAATAAGTTTGCAGTGAATACACTTCTCAATATAGCATCTTTACCATTTAGGATGGGAGCTTAGACAGAGTTAGGATGAGAGGAGTAGATAAGTGAAAGAATTGGAGAAGGTTTCAAGTGAAGCCAGAGGACATAGAATGACCATACAATCTTTACAAAACTATGAAATTCAAAAGGGATAGAGTGCAAGAATAAGAGCTATGAAATTCAAAAGAGATAGAGTGCAAGAATAAGGACAAGAATATATTCCCTTAACAAGTACTTTCCCTTGACTATCGATCCATGAGTGAGGTAAAATGACAGAAGAAAAGAACATAAAAAAGAAAAAATGATAAAAGAAGAAGTCTGAGTTAGGGCAGGAGCAGGAACAGAAAGGCAGATGAGGGATAATATGGTGGAGCAAGAGACTGAGTAAGAGAAAGGACAGAAAAAAGAAAGAATTTGCAGAGCAGAATGAGGAAAAGAAAGAAAAAAATGAATCTGAAGGGCCTCATTCAGACTATATCTCTGCTGTCATAATATACCACGTGCACAGTCTCATGGAGAACCAAGTCCCCTGATCTCAGCTAGCCAATGGCAGATCCCCATGACTCAGACTGACCTCAGACCACAAGGCCCAGATTTAGTTCCCCAACCTCCTGCAGGGTTGAACTCCACACAGTTCTACTACATGTTTCCCCCGGCTTTTCTTTAAAGATGTTCAAAGTTGGGTGCTCAGAAAGATACCCTTTATGACCACTTATGCCTCTGCAGAGTGGGTCTGAGGACTGGCCCAATCAGGAGGTCTGAGCGGGGGGAGTGGGGGTTCCGCTACCTTCCATGCTGGAGCTGGTGGCAGAGCAGTCAGGGGAGGACATGGCTACTCAGTCCCACTGAATGGGCCCAAGCCTCAATAGCCTTCTTCTACACAAATAACAAACTCACTGAGAGAGAAATTAGGGAAACAATCCTTTTCTTGATAGCATCCAAAAATTGAAATACCTAGGAATAAATCTAATGAAGGAAGCAAAAGACCTCTACACTGAGAACTACAGCACTCTGAAAAAAGTGATTGAAAAGGGTATAATAAAATAGAAAGACATCCCTTTCTCCTGGGTAGGAAGATCCAACATAGTGAAAATGGGCATACTTCCAAAACTGCTATACAGATTCAATGCAATTCCTATTGAAATACCAACAGTATATTTCACAGAACTAGAGAAAACAACATAAAAATTCATTTGGAACCAGAAGAGACTTAGAATAGCAAAAGCCATTCTAGGCAACAGAGACATGGCAGTGGGTATCACAATCCCCAACTTGAAACTATACTACAAAGCCACTGTGTTAAAAACAGCATGGTACTGGCAAAGAAATAGACCCAAGCATCAGTGGAATACATTAGAAGATGCAGAAACAACTCTAGGTATACTCAGCTATATCATCTTTGACAAGGGAGCCAACCATCCTCAGTGGAGGAAAGAGAGCCTCTTTAATAAATGGTGTTGGAAAAACTGGATTTCAACTTGCCACAGATTAAAAGTAGGCCCTTATCTTTCACCAAACACTAAACTAAAATTGGAGTGGATTGAAAATCTAAATATCAAAACAGAAATACTAAACTTGCTGGATGATAAGTTAGGTAAAACTCTTGAAGACACTGGCATAGGAAAAGACTTTATGATCAAATCCTCAGTAGCATGGGTACTAGCACAAAGAATCATCAACTGGGATCTCATCTTTTTTAAAAGTTTCTGTACTGCAAGAGAAACCACCAACACAGCTAAGAGACAAACTACAGTGTGGGAAAAGTTTTTTTACCAGCTTTTCCTCAGACAAAGGTCTTCTGTCTAGGATATATATATAAAATAATATAATAAAAATAATAAAAATAAT
>NW_022900917.1:83918300-83947563 GCF_012274545.1 Fukomys damarensis
TGAAATGAACAGACATTTCTCAGGCAAAGAAGTAAAAGCAGCAAATAAATGTATGAAAAAAAATGTTCAACATCACTGGTCATTCAGGAGATGCAGATGAGATTCCACCTCACCCCAGAAAGAATGGCTGCTATCAAGAAATTAACCAATAACAAGCCGGGCGTGGTGGTGCTCCCCTGTCATCCCAGCACTCAGGAGGCTGAGGTAGGAGGATCGCTGTGAGTTTGAGACCAGCCTGGGCTACAGAGTGAGTTCCAGATCAGACTGAACTACATAGTGAGACCCTGTCTCAAAACACTCCCCCAAAAATGAAATTAACCAATAACAAATGCTGGCAGGGTTATGATGGGGAAAAAGGAACCCTTCTCCATTGTTGATGGGAGTGCAGACTAGTGCAACCATTGTGGAAATCAATACGGAGATACCTCAAAGAGCTGGGACTAGAGGTACCATTTGACCCAGCTATTCCTCTGCTGGGTATCTTTCCAACAAAATTAAGTCATACCACAGTGATATATTCACACCCATGTTTATAGCAGCACAGTTTGTAATAGCTAAAGCTTGGAAGCAGCCCAATTGCCCATCAGTTAGAGACTGGATAAAGAAGTTGTGGGTCAGGGATTTAGCTCAGCGGTTCAGTGGCCTGCCTTGCAAGCGCAAGGACCAGAGTTCAATCTCCGGTACCAAAAAGAAGAAGTTGTTTTTTTTTTTTCCTATAAAATGGAGTACTACTCAGCCATAAAGAATGAGAAATTAGAGACATTTATAGCTAAATGGATGCATATTGAGGCCATATTCAAGTGAAATAAATAGGACACACATGTGTAAATACTGAATAGTTTCTCTGGTGTGAGAAACTAAAGAGTAAATAAAATTCAAATTATATAATTGATAATGTGAAATGTGGGTAGGGGCCCTACAGGTGTGAGTCTGCCTTGCCTCTGCCTGGCATCCTGATTTCCTATTGTTCTCCCCAGACTGGAAGGCCTCTGCTGAAAGCTCTGTGAATCCTAGCTGGCCTCCAGGCAGCTGCACTCCTGTCACCTGGGGTCCAGTGGATGAGAGGGGGACTGATTTTACCCCATCCCTGGGGTGTGGCTTCCTGCTGCACAGTCAGCTCAGATGCTGTGTCCTGTGCTACTTCTGTGAGCACTGCAGGAGAGGTGCTGCCTTTAGCCTCTTGCAGTCTGTGTAGAGGAGGCTCCCCACCATATCTCTCCATCTCTTTTACCTTGTGCATATGGAATAGTGTCAAAAGTGCAAAACTAGGAACTATAAAAAATATGTACTCAGAGAAGTGACAGAAGTGATGTCACCCTGTCCCTTCCATCCTGGTCTTCCCATTTCCACACCCATAAGTACACAACATCAACAGCTCTGTTTTGTATTCTTTTGGTTCCCTTCTTTTTTAATTGTTACTCTCTTTTACACATACATAAATTTTGTCCTTTTGCAGTGAAGGAAAAATCTTTCAAATCACTCTGATGACACTCAGAAGTTTACTTTCTCTTTTTTAATAACTGCATAATTAATTGTTCATTGTGTGCCAACTCCATAGCTTGTTCAACCAATTTCCTCCACATGAACATCCAGGCATTTTCCAGCATTAGCAGTTATAAACAATGCTGCAGTGAATTGCTTTGGTTGTGTATATTTTTATCTTTATTCAGGAATAATTTTAGAGGTAACCAAGAATCACAGAGGAATGCAGAGAACTCCCTTATCTTCTTCACCCAACTTTCCTTGTGTTGACATCTTACATAATCATAGTACACTAGTCAACACAAAGAAATTAACTTTTGGAACAGTAAGGATAACTAAACCACAGGCTCTCTTTGGACTTCACCCATTTCTCCACTAATATCACCCCAGGATACCATGCTGCATTTGGTCAGTGTGACCTGTGACCATCTATCTCTCGGTGTTTCCTTATTATTTTAAGACCTTGTCACATTAGCTTCTGGCCAGGTATTTTGCAGCATGTGAGTTTACTCTGATTTATCCGATTCTCTCTCACACTGAAGTGCTAATCACACTGAAGTTATAGGTCTGTGGGAGAACACCACAGAGGTGAAGAGCTAAGGATAATTTTCTCTGTTATTTTCTTGTGTATATGAATTGTTTATGAATTTTTACACTTTAGTGGGTTTTATTGTTTTTTACCCTCCATCTCAAGGTTGTTTTCATATTAAGGGCTTTATTGCTTTTTCTGAAATGTATGTTACCAATACTTTTTGCTAGATCATTGTTTTTTTTATGTTTTATTGCAATGCAGAAGACTTATTCTGTTGTCCAATTCATCAATCTCCCTTTTTATAAATAAAGACTTTCCTTATACCCAGGTATATCATTCAGGGTTCTCCAAACCAGTAGGACCAAATGAAGAATCCCCTCTCTATATATATTTGTGTGCACTCACATGCATGCGTGTGTGTGTGTGTGTGTGTGTGTGTGTGTGTGTGCACGCGCATGCACTCTCGAACTGGATCATGTGACTGTGAAGGCTGGCAAATCTCATGCCCATAGAACTGGTGAGCAAGATAGAACTTTTGGCCAGGAGCTAATGCTCCCTTGACGCATTGTTTATTCTACTCCGAGAAACTTCAGATTCTGCTGTTAAGATATTTCACCTGATTGGGTGACCTCCACTGTATTATTGAGGATAGGCTTAATCTCCTTAAAGTTGGTTTATTGTCCATGCTAATTATGTCTACAAGCTGCTCTCACATCAACACATATATCTGAGTAATTCAGTACTGTAATTTAGGCCTATAAAACTGTAAAAAATAAGTGTTATAGCCATTAAAATGGTTAATTGTCTCACAAGGCTGAAAGTTGAAAGTAAACTTTGATCCTTACTAGGGAAAATGTTGAAAAAGCATTTTTCAAATCAATACTTGCATACCAGGGATGAAGGTACTAGTAATTTGCTAAAGATATGAAATGACATCTAGTCCAGAAGCTGCATCATCTGAATGAGTTTAGAATCAATCACTGTCATTCTTCAAGAGCCATCTGTGTTCTGTACAGCCCAAACTAATGAACTGAAGGAGCGTGGTAGGAGTCACCATCCCTGCATCCTGCAAGTGTGTGATAGTGGCACCCATCTGTGCAATTCTTCTGGGAATGTAGAATTTTTATTCACTGTTTTCCCAGAGAAGGACCATTCTGTAGCTTGCATTTGTGCTTTCTTAATGTAATAGCCTTCACTTCACAGGACAAGGGACCAATGTGAAATTCTGTCAAGGTCTGACTATGTCTATGCTAACAATGTATACTGGATCTGGAGTAAATGACCACCAAAGGGTTTGGGAACAACATGGGTCTATTATGAGATGTACTTGAGCTAAAACTCCATTAATCACTTGAGTTCCATAATCTTTTATATTTTGAGCCACTTGAAATTGGTGACAATTAAGTCCAGAAATCCCCAGAATATCTGATGATTTCCTTTTCGGGGCTGCATAGTCATCCTGGTGAAAGGCCATGAGCCTCTTGGAGAATGATAGAAAAAACAGGCACAGCATAAATTTCTAGTAGTAGAATTTTCCCTCAAGGGGAACTACCCTTCTGTTATGGTTTGGGTCTAGGTGTCCCCCCAAAGCTTCATGTGGTCATAAGCTTGATCTAGAGTGTATGAAGCTGGAATTGATTCATGGTGCAATGCTAAGCTCAAGGGCACTAGGATTAAGAGTATGAGTGCCTCTGTCCTAAGTAGTCTGAAAAATAAAGGGGCAGAGAGACTCTGTTAAGCTCTCTTGTTATCTTTGCTACCTTGTGTGTTCCACGTTGTTTCTCCTCTTCGATGTCGGTTTGTCACCCTTGTCTTGAAACCACCAATTATGGACTGAAACCTCTATGAACTGTAAGCCAAATAAACCCCTTCCTTTTTAACTTTGGATGTCAGATATTTTGTCTCGGCAATGAGACACCTTCATTGGAGGGATTATGGGTCTATTAACTGGCTCAAGTCTGTCAACTGATTCAAGGGCCATGATTCTCTGTATCATTCAAGACAAACTGCTGTTCATTTGACCTAGAACTCCTCTGCACCTATAGACTAAGTTAATAAATAGACTCTAAACCTAAACTCTAAAAACTCTAAACTCTTAAAAACTCTAAACTCTTAAAACTCTAAACCTATTTGGCTTCTAGGAACATGACCAACTAGCCAGTGCTATTGGTCTCTGCCATTTAGACAATTCTGGTCTGCTTTGAGTATTTTGCCCACTACTGTAACTTGCCACCATGACTTCAGTGGTAAAGCACTACACTGTGGCTGCTGTTATCCCAGGATTCAATTATCTCCCTTTCCCACAAGGAATCCCACCCTGACAGCAGTTTCCCTTAAAACTTCTGACCACAGACATCCTCAAGGATGATGGAACTTCCCTTAAAAACAGGTTTCTCACAATCATGGTGCAAGATGTGTCCTCAGTCTTAGGGTGGGTGAGTTTCATGGATTGCTGCAGGTCTTCCATGACAACTCTATTTTAACACTTCTGTCTCTTTGAGCCTTTGGACATATTCCTGTCCAGTACACCAAGGCAGCTCAGGAAGTTTTAATTAGTTATCTCACTAATGTTGCTGTTGTTTACTAATATCCATCCATTATTCCTGTTTTTTCCACAAAAACCAACAATTAAAGCCAATACTTGAAAGGTCAGGTATTATGTGGAAGGGTCAGAATCCCTGCAGGGAGCCCCTAAGAAGATGATAAATGAAGCTTCGTGAGTGGAGCTGAAGTTACAATGGCATCCCCAAGAAATTCGAAATGTTAGGAATGTAGAACACCAGCCAAGAAAGGCTGTAGGCAACCCAAGAGCCAACCCAAGAGAGAACCCAAAGAAGGATGATGAGCCAAGGCCTTGGAGTTCATGTCATGCAATATGTTCTGGGAAAGCCAGACACGCTTGGTCCTCTCCCTCCCTTCTAGACCTTTGTTCCTCCTTTTGGAAACTGGAATGCCCAGGAGCTTCATGTCTTCTGATGTGGGACTTTTAAACAATGATTAGGATGGGGATGCTAACTATACACATCTGTGGACTGATCACAGCTAAATGTGTGATTAAGAGATGAGGCCTCATCAAAAGAGACAGGTCACCGTGGACATGACCTGAAAAGCTATATCCCCCTCCACCACTCCTCTCTCTTCCCAGCCACCATGATATGAGCAGATATCCTCCACCAGATCCTTCCACCATGCCCTTCCTGCATCGGATTGAATCTCTGAAATATGAGCCAAGATAAACCTCTTCTCTCTAATTTGCAGGTGTTGGGTATTGTGTCTCAGTGATGGGAACATGACTAAGAAGCCCTGGGCCTATATTGCTAAGGTACAGTAAATTCTTGACTTACAAATATTCCAGTTGTGAACTTTCACAGATACAAATGGACCTTGCATTATGAACATTCGTATAAGAAGACAAGTTGAGGAAGAAGCCAGGATCCAATGTGATTTTCAAGGCCAAGCCCCTAATAACTGGACTTCCTCCCACTAGGGCCCACCTACTAAAGGTTCCACAAACTACCAATAGTACCATGACCTAGGCACAAGCCCTTCAACACATGGGCCACTGGAGGGCATGTATCTTAACAACAGCAGACAGCAGACCTCAGCCTAAGAGGTCACCAGTGGAGGAAATGACACATCCTCTTCTGACACAGCTCCCCTCTGGACACTGAAACCTATACCTTCAGCTAAGACAATGGGCAGCCTTGCTAAGGTGTAAATTGGATAGGGAGGATTTCTTGTTTTGCCCTTGATATGAGGGATTCTGTTGGGGGTTCCAAGCATGCCTATTGTACTGTTTCATTCTGATTAGTATACGAAAGAAATGGTTTCTGTTAAACAACAAAAATTTATTTTGCCGCCACTGTAGAGATGAGAAGTCTGAAGTGAAGGTGCAGGGAGGATTGGATTTTTTCTCAGGTTTCTTCACCCTGGATCTTCATGTGGTACCTGTCTGTGTGCATGTGACCTAAATATTTTGCCTCCACTGTAGAGATGAGAAGTCTGAAGTGAAGGTGCAGGGAGGATTGGATTTTTTTCTCAGGTTTCTTCACCCTGGATCTTCATGTGGTACCTGTCTGTGTGCATGTGACCTAAACTACTCTTCCTGTAAGAACATTTTCATGTGGGATGGAAGTCCACTCCAGTCATTTTGTTTCAAATTAAATCCCTTGATAAAGGTCTCCACTGTAGAGATGAGAAGTCTGAAGTGAAGGTGCAGGGAGGATTGGATTTTTTTCTCAGGTTTCTTCACCCTGGATCTTCATGTGGTACCTGTCTGTGTGCATGTGACCTAAACTACTCTTCCTGTAAGAACATTTTCATGTGGGATGGAAGTCCACTCCAGTCATTTTGTTTCAAATTAAATCCCTTGATAAAGGTCCTATCACTAAATAAAGTCACATTCTAAGGACATTTGGGGCTTAACATCTTTGCAAGATGATTTCCAGGGACCCAAATTCATCCCATACACCCATCTTTTAAAAATCCTTGTTCTTTGCCAAAATATACTCCCTATACACTGCTGAGCCTCCAGAGAAATCTGCAACAGGTTAACACATTCTGGTCCATGCTAAATATTCAGAGAGATTATTATTATTGCTTTCTCCAGGAAATACCTGCCTCATGTCACTTAATGCTTCAACTTCAGGAAAACACAACTCACCCAGGAATGACCTCTCCTGTCAACATGGCCAGGTCTCTATCATGACCTTCTGGTTGAATCTCTGACCATCATAACACCCTAACCCCTTGCTTATATGCAGTCCTCACTCTATTCTCAATTACTTTCCTAATTTTTGAGTTCACATACACCAATGCCATAGCTCAGGTGATGTGTGCTCAGTTCAGATCTATTTTCTTTGCTGATTCTGTACAAATGGAAAAGATAAGGATTGGCAATATTGAGTGATCTGAGGTCCCATGGATGGCCACAAGAGAATGCTGGAAACAGTGCTCAGGAGAGAGGCAGTGTTCAAGCACAGATAGTTTGCAGGAGATTGAGCTGGGTGGGGCTGGAGAGGGGACAAAACCAAAAAGGACCACCATGATCCTCCTGAGCGCTGCTCTGGCCTTGCTGCACAGTGTACTGAGCCCACATCCACAGGGCTTTGCCGGAACTGTTTGAGCAGGGGGCCCTCCACCAGCAGTGTGGCCAGGGAGCAGTGTTGTTGCAGGAGAAAAGGGGCGGGGGCTAGGATCATGGAGACAGTGGATGGTGGTGTTCCTGGGATCTTTGGTGGGGAGGTATGACTAGGTGACAGGCCGGAAAGTGAGGGGGGGGATGTTGACAGGCATCAAAACGAAGCGGTAGGCCAACTTCACATCCTCTTGGACTGGTGTCTCCAGGTGAAAGGATTTCAGAATCTAGGATAGAAGTGAGGACTGTATCTGGGCTGCTCAGCAGGCCCAGCATCCTGACTAGGCTGCTGCAGAAACTAAGTGCATCCACCAGACTGTGGGGAAGGAGGAGCCTATGTCCCCATGCAGACCCACCCATTCTGCCAAGAACCTACTCTACAGAGGGCCCCACCTCACCGAGATCAAGCCCCACTCTGCCACAGCACACACAGGCTCTGCCCTACTGTGCAAGGCCCCACCTTACTCTGCAAGGCCCCTCCCACCCATGCCATGCCAAACCTCTGCCAAGGCCTGCCCCATTCCCCAGACTCACCCTGGACACCCTGGCCAGTGTCCCACCCCATCCCAAGACCCTACCCCTGCTCTCTCACATGATGCAGAAACAGCAGCATCTCCACTTCTGCCAGACGCCGCCCCAGACACTGGCGCACCCCAAAGCCAAAAGCCAGGTGATGGAAAGTCTGCCTGCTGTCCAGCCAGCGTTGGGGGTTATAGCGCTCTGGACTCAGGAACACCTCGGGGTTTCGGCCCATTGAGTACAGATAAAAATGGACCAAGGTCTGTAGACAGGTGCAGAAGGGGCTGTCAAGTGCCTGAGGGGAAACTTGCAAATGGCTTCAGCAGGGGGAACCATGGGGACTCACTCACCCCAGCTGGGATGTGGTAGTTCTGAAGCACCAAGTCTGAGCTCAGGATTCTCTCCACAAACAGACCAACAGGGTACAGCCTGGAGATGCAAGACCAGAAGAGGTGTCTCAGCTATGACAGGCCTCTTCCAATCCCCTCTGCCGCCTTCTCACACAGGATCCCCAGAAGGGAAGTCAGCCTTCATCCTGACAGTCGGCTTTCATGCCCCTGCTCAGCTCAGCCAGACCTCCCTCCACATGGGCAGTGCAGGCCAAGAAGGGCATGGAGGATGGCCACGGGCCTTTGAAATGAGACCCCAGAGCAAGAGGGCTGCACCCCAAACATGAGATACAGAAGAGGAGCTGAGGTGTCACTGGTTGCCAGGAAAACCTCCTCATATCTCCACCCATCTGTGTCTCTGTCCTCAAGCCGCCTAAGCAGAGGGGAAATGGACTGGTAGGGTCGAGCTGGCACCTACCTCAGGGACTCTTTGAGGGCTGCTCGCAGCAGGGGCAATTCTGTGATAGCCCTCTGAGGATCCTGAGAAATGCTGGGCTCAGCAGCCAGACTTTCCTGGCGCAGGGCCTGCTGCACGGTGGGGTTCCTGGCCAACTCAAAGAGCGTCATCATCAAGGGGAAGGCTGTCTGCAGAAGCCAGAGGAGAAGGCTCAGATACCCCACTCCCATTCCCCTCTGCCCCAGAAGCCCTCCCACAAGCCTGCCCAGGACAGCCCTGCACCCTAGGCTCTAGGACTCTAAAGCCCACCTGGACCCATGCCTTGATTCCTCAGAGAAAGGCTTCTACTTCCCAGCCCAGTCTTCACCCATGTCACTGCATACTGTGCTACCCACATCCTGCATGAGACCTCAGCATTTAACCCTCAACATTACTCAGTGGGGAGCCCACACTCATCAGCTTCCAATGGCTCTTCTCGCCTCTCTGTCCAAAGACCTCAATGTATCAACCTGAACCATACCTACCCCACCCACTTGGGGAGACACCAGACATTTCTCCCTCCTGGGTCATTTTTGGTGCCACGGAATGCATCTCCCTCTGCTCATCTGAGATGAGAGCCTCAGTATCTCCAAAGTGCTTCTTTCCATGACAGGAGCCACTGAAATGGCCTCCTAAGGTCTCTCTGATGCCCTAGGACTTCCGTGCATGTTCTACCCACTGCAGTATGGTCAGAGGAGACCACTCTGAACTCATACTCCCGTGGCTGGCTTCCTCTAGCCTTGGCATGAAGGCCCAGGCCTGGGATCCATGGCCCTGGATGCCTATGCACAGGAGGTCCCACTGGGACTCATGGTGGGTTTCACTCATAGTGATGGGAAGGTGTTGGCCTGACCGTGTCCGCACTCCCTGCTGTGAGCTCAACACTGTTGGCCTTGATGGCATTTACTGGCAAGTTCCCCTGAAATAGCAGATCTGCCATGATGCCGCTGTAGTACTGAGGGCAACTACAAACAAGTTTCTGATAAGTCTTCTGGATCCAATTGTCAGCTGAAAGAAAAAGAAGAGAGTGTCAGACCCCAGACTGAGAGCACCACTCACTTCCTTGTCCTCTTCCTCCCCACCTGCCCATATCTCCAAATCTCTCTGCTTCCACCGTATCTCCAGGCTGGGCCAGCTCATTCTCCTGCCAAATCCCTGCCAAGACCATAGGATGCTATTCCCCTGTTATATGGACTCTTTGCAGCTGAGGAGGGGTGATGCTTGGGCAAGTAGGTGACTCTCCTGCTCCGGGCCTCACCATAGTCAGAGATGTAGTCCCAAGCCTCAAAGTGCTCTTTCCACACCCTACTGCTGATCCAGCGAGATAGACGCCTGGGCAGGAAAATGAGCTGCCCAGTGGATTTCAGCATGGCCTCCAGGGCATGGATGAAATTCAGGCTGTCAGAGCTAGGGTTATGTCCAAAGAGGCCCAACCTCTCTCCAAAAAGTGCAAAGTTGCTGGCTGTAGAGAGAATGGCATCACTGACTAAATACAGTCCTGACCTCAAGGCACCATCCCAGCCCTCTGGATGCCTCCACATGCCCGGGAACCCACCTTCTATGGTATAGTAAAAAATGCTGGGCTGGATGTCCTCAGTCAGGATTCCCTGGGCATTCTGTAGCACCTTCTTCTTCAGGGCCTCTGAGAAGTCTCTTGCCACTATGTCCACCATGGGGAGGAACTTTTGCACTGCCTTTGGGGACAGCACATTGGGGTTCAGCCGCAGTCGGTTAGCGCGCCATTCGGGCCCATTCCTGCAGGGTAGAGAGTAACTGGAGTCAGCCCTAGCCCCATCCTCCTGGTCCCCAGAAGGAACTGGGTGTCACTGGGAGATGAATACATTCATGGAGGCAGGCTGCTGCAGGTCTTTGTCTCAGAATCACCTTCATGTGCTGGAACCATGGCCACTGAAATCTAAATGGGGAAAGACAGCAAATTCTGCTTGAAATTCCTGCTGTAGTTAGAACTCGCAGGCCCTGAGTTGTATTCCAACAGCACTCATGCCAACCCTGCCCAGGTAGGAAGGCTTTATCTCCATGAGAAAATGTTGACACTTCTCTAGAGCTATTCCCACCTAGCCCGCACCATGCCCCAAGGGAAGAGGTGGCTGACCTCCCACCTCCCTGTCCTTACCTATGGAGCATGCTACCTCTCAGTCACTAGCATCTGCCTATCTCCAAGAATGTCCCCATCTTCTCCCAGCCAGGTCCAAATAATAGTGCTCACCATATTTCCAAGCCACAGCCCAGAGACCAGAGGGGATCAGAAGAGGTTCTCCAGGAAATGGTGGGCATCAATTTGTACTCTCAGCCACACACCCTCCTCTTTCTATGGCTGATGCCTGCAATTATTGATAGTTATCACACCCACAGCTACAGTCACATGTCTGTGCTTATGCAGGAACTCAGAACCCACTGGCAAACCTGCATGCATTCATATGGGCACAAGGACCATGCACATATGGAAATGCACACACATAAACACACAGGCATCCAGCAGATATTTCTATACACACACATGTATAAGCACATGCATGCACTCACATGTGCACATACACATGCACACACATGCACACAGGCATGCACGTGTGCACACACACATACACACCTGTGCTGGCTCATTGATTCCTTCAGCTTCACATGCTCATTCTTCTGCCTGGCCTGTCCTTTGGGGTTTCATCCCTACCAGTCACGTCTCCTCTTAATGGCCACTCTCAAGGGATCTCTTTCCTTTAACCCTGCTATCCCGAGAGAATTCACTTCCTGACAAGGTGGCACAGTTACCCACAGCCCAACATGTCTCTTTTAGCACTCTGGCTCCTAATGACAACCTCTTTCCAGCTGGTCTATCCCAATGACCACCTTCTTCCTGCTTTCCTGTCCAGATATCCTCTGTTTCCACAAGAAGACTCCAGGCTCCAGTGCCGCTAGCTCACTTACAGCTTTGCACCAAGCACAAAGAGCTATCCCCATCCTGCATACCCATCACCCTTTTCTCCAGGACTCTCTCCTACAGAGTGAAAGGTGTCTTGTCTCTTAGAGGGCATCATTTGGGAGGGAGGCTGCGGCCTGATCGATATTAAGCTCTGCAGTATGCTGTGGCCCTGAGCCAGCTCCTCCCCTTCTCAGGGCCATTTCTCTGAGATGTAGGAAGGGGAACCACTCACGTATGAGAGAAAATATCACCAGGCTGTGACAGAGGTTTTGAGGAGTGGGTGCCAACCTCATGGGGCTGTCAGCGTACCTCCTCACCCCAGGAAGGTGCATTTCTCTACCACTCATTGCTTGCTCCTCCACTCCCAAGAAACTCCAAGGCATGGCACACATCTGTGCTTGGCAATCACAGTTTCCACCATGCCCCACAAAGCCCAGGATAGGTATGCCTGAGGGTCTGCTCCTTGTTGCCTCTTCTGTCTGGGCAGTTAACCCCACCTCCCTTCTCATCCTAACTGGCCCCTTACAGCAAGAATACTCCAAGCTCCTGTCCTCGGTGCTCTCTGTAGGTGATCCAGGGCTCTACGACATTGCGGCACGGATGCAGTTTCTCCGCCTTTTGCAGCTGGAAAGCGTCCTCTGGCAGCATCACAGAGACGATCTGTGTTACTCCCATGTTGTACCTACAAGACAGTGCACAAAGCCATACTGTAGCTGCCCTGTCCTCACTGCAGACTGGGTCCTGTAAAACCTCCCTTTCTCCTGGACTTGCCTTTGTACCTGACTTTCTCCCACTTCCGCGCTTCTGTATTCTGTCCCCACTATAGTGAGCCCTGTTTTGTTCTATCCTTATTAAGAGTCATGATTTCCATGGCAAAGACAGGACAGCAGTCCACCAGGCTCCAGGACCACAGGAAAACTGTGGCACTATGTGCCTAGTAACATCCTGGCCTCCAGCAGGGCAGGATATTCTGGGCATCTTCAGCAAGCAGCTCTGAAGGGCATTACCTGAAAATGGGCCCCAGCTCCTGGAAGTTCTGATGCATCTCCAAGTGCAAGTTTTCATAGCCCTGCCCCTTCCAAAGCTCTAGCGCCTTCAGCCATTTGTTGATCGAACACTTGGGTATGGCTTCAAAGGGCAGCACTGTAGTCTTCGGGGCTATAACAGCTCTGGACCCCAGTGCCCGGGCTCCATGCAGGGGCAGCCGGGATCTTGCAAGCCATAGGTCAGCCTTCAACCTAAGCGTCATTCTCATGCTCCCTCCAACCTGATGCAATCAGATCCTTTTTATCTCTCCAGAGATCCTTTTTATCTCTCCTGCACTGCTACTAATCATGTCACAGGAGGAATTATCCTTTGCTCTTGCCAAAAGCAGAGGTCAGGGCTGGGACCCCTAACCTGAGGTGGAGAAAGGAGAAGGGCTGCACCTCATGTCTGCCACCCCTGCTGGCAGGAGGGAGCTGAGGTGAGGACCAGGTTTTGGGTGCAAGCTTGAAGGAGTACACAGTGGGGGCAGAGGCCTCTCCCTCCTAGGGGATTAGTGCAGTTTGATGAATGAAGCTCTTATCTTATAACCTTGAATTGTTCTTGCTTTTCCTTTAAGATCTAGAGCTGGAGGAGGGTGGATGGGTTGCAGTAGTTGTGCTAACCTATGTTTATTTATTTATTTTTTAAAAATTATTTTTAAATGACAAATAAAATTGTGTGTATTTATCTTATACACCAATTATTTTGAAATATTTAGATATTGTGTTAAGGCTAAATTGAGGTAAATAACATACCTATTAATGTACATATATTTCTGTGGTAAGGATACATAATTTGCTCTCTTAGTAACATAAAATACATGGTAAATATAGTCACTTTTTTTCATAGACCTCTTGAACTTATTCCTTCTTGCTAACTGAAGTTTTGTTTTTTTGACCAACATATCCCCAGTCACCAGCCCCCTACTCCATGGTCACTACTGTACTTTCTGCTTGTATAAATTTGACTTTTTTAGAATCCACATTAAAATTATATCTGTAGTACTCATCTAACTGTGCCTGGCTTATTTAACTTAACATAATGTCCTCCAGGATCATGTTGTTGAAAATGTTACTTTCTTTTGAAAGTCTCAACAATATTCTCTAGGTACCCACCACATCGTCTTTATCCATCCATTTAATGATAGGCCCTTGGTTTGGTCTTGTATTTTGGTTATTTTGAATAGTAATGTACTAAACATGAGATTGCAGGTGTCTCTTTGATGTGTTTAATTTGTTTCCTTTGAACATATGCCAGAGACTCCTGGTCACATGTTAATTCTGTTTTTAATGTTTATTTATACAACAATTTATGCAACAATGTATAAATATTTCAAAATAATCATTATATGAGATAAATACATACAATTTTATTTGTCATCTTAAAAAGAAATTGTTTCAAAAGTAAATAAATAAATGCAGTTTAGTGTCAGTCCACTGATTTGTTTGGCACTGCTCTAATCCCAGTAGCCTAGACAGAGTATAAAAAGGGCAGAAAGAAGCTGCTAAGACCTATTGGTTGCTTGCTTGGCTACCTTCTGCCCACCATGAATTGTATCTCCTCTGCAATGCCTGTGTGCCTTGGAGCCAGCCAATTATAGGCTGAAACTTCTACAAATGGTGAGCTAAATATATCTTTGCTCCTTTAATTTTGGGTGTCAGGTATTTGGTCTTGCAACAAGAACAGTAACTAAGACAATACACATCCTGAATAATCCAGTATCAGTCAGTGAAAGTGAAGTAATGAAAAAAGAAAACTACCAAGCCCAGATCTTAATGGATTCACTGCCAAATTCTACAAGAACTTCTGAGAAAATCTAACACAATCACTCCTCAAACTCTTCACTGAAACTGAAAGAGAAGTAGTACTCCAAAAGTCTTTCCTGGAAGCAAAAATCACCCCAATTCCAAAACCAGGAAATGACCCCTCCAAAAAAGATAACTATAAGCCGGGTATGGTGGCATAAGCTTGTAATCCCAGCACTCGGGAGGCTGAGGCAGGAGGATCGCTGTGAGTTCAAGACCAGCCTTGGCTATATAGTGAGTTCCAGGTCAGTCTCAACTACATAGTGAGACCCTGTTTCAACCCCCCCCCAAAAAAAAGATGACTACAAACCATTCTCTCTAATGAACATACCTATAAAAACCCTCAATAAGATACTGGCAAAAGAATGTAGCACACCATGAAAAAGATCATGATCAAGAAGGGTTCATTCCACAGATGCAGAGATGGCTGAACATATACAAATCAATAAAAAGGATACACTGCATTAACAGAAGCAAGGACTAAATTTACATGATCACTTCAATAGAAAGAGAATTTGACAAAGTGCAAAATCCATTCATGATTTTTTAAAAAAAATCAAACTTCAACAAAATAGGAACAGAAAGACTTTATCTCAATCTGATAAAAAAACATCTGCAACAAGCCAATGGCCAGTGTCAGACTAAATGGAGAGAATCCAAAAACTTTCCATTTAAAATCAGGAACAGCATAAGGATGTCTGGTATCAGCACTCCTGTATGATATAGTTCTCAAAACATTAGGTACAGCAGTTAGACAACAGTAAGAAATAAAGGATGTGGATAGAAACGGAAGAAGTTAAATTATTATTTGCAGATGACATTCTTGTCCTATAGAAGATCCAAAAACTCTGCCAAAAGACTCTTGGAATCATTTAACAAATTCAGTAGCATACCAGGAGATAAAGTCAACATTCAAAAATCCTGTACACCAATAAGAAATTCACCAAGTGAGAAATTAGGGAAACCATGCCTTTTACATAGCATCAATGAAAATGAAATACTTTGGAATTGATCTAACCAAGGAAAAGAAAGAACTCTACAATGAAAAAGGAGAAAAAGGATATCAAAGTGGATATCAGACAATTGAAAGATATCCTTTGTTCCTGGATAAGCAGAATCAATATAATCAAAATGGCCATACTTCCAAAATTGTTATATAGATTTAATGCAATCCCAAGCAAAATGCCTGTAGCATTCCTCACAGAATTACAGAACGCAATCCTACACTTCACATGGAAACAGAAGAGACTTCGGCCAGGGATTTAGCTCAGTGGTTCCAGTGCCTGCCTTGACAGCACAAGGGCCCCAGTTCAATCCCTGGTACAAAAAAAAAAGGCACAAAAGAAGAAGAAAAAGAGACTTTGAATAGCAAAAGAAATTCTGACAAAAGGAAAGGCAGGGGTATCATGATTCCAGACTTTAAATTATACTACAAAGCTATAATTAAAAATAGAATTATATTGGCAAAAAAACAGACTTGTAGATCAATGGAACACAGTGGAGAATACAGAAACAACTCCAGGAACTCTTACCTTATCTCTGACAAGAGAGCCAAATACTTTTGCTGAAGGAAAGATGTCAGGAAAACTGGCTATCCTTATACTAAAAACTGAACCTAGACCCATTTCTCCTCACATAAAATAAATTAAAATCAAAGAGCAAAACATTAGAACACAAACACTTATTCCACCAGAAGACAAAATAGGCAAAACACTTAAAGACATAGATGTAGGCAAGGACTTCTGAACAGAACCCCTGTTGCACAAAGAATAATGCCAAAATCAACAAATGGGATCACCTCAAATTAAAAAGAATCTGCACTGTGAAGAAAACCATCAACAAAGTGAAGAGACAATCTAGAGAATGGGAAAAATTTTTACTGCTACTCCTCCAATGAAAGACTAACCTCTAGAATCTATAAGCAATTAAAAAAACTTAGATCCCCCAAATTTAAAGACCTAACAATAAATGGGAATCTGAAGTGAATAAGCACCTTTCAGATGAAGCACAGTCAATAAATACATGAAAATATTTTTAATATCTATTACTGGCCATTCAAGAAATGCCAATTAAAATAACACTGAGATTCTGTCTCCTCCAAAAAGAATGGCTATCATCAAGAAATCTACCAAGCACCTCCAGTGCTCCAGGCCTTCATCAGAGCAGACTGTTGAGGACCATCCAGCCACACAGGTGCCTCTGCAGCATTCCTCCCCCCACCAACCCCATGCACTCTGGCCTCCTGGTTGTGCCAGGAACTGGATCCACACTGCAGAGGCACAGGTGGTCATAAAGTCCATTTTACTGAGCTCCAGAAAATAGGACGGAAGTGAACAACTTCCATAAAGGCACATCAGACCTCCATAGTTGGTAAATTGAAGGGATCACCACCTTCCATCAGAACTTGAACTATCTTCACGGGAAGGGCAGCTGGAACCTGCAGTAGAACCTTGCAGAGTTCAACTCTGCAGGAGGTCAGGGAGCTCAGCTTGGGCCTTGAAGCCAGAATTCAGCCTGAATCTCAGGGGTCTGCCCTTGGCTAGCTGAGACTAATTGACTTGGTTCTACACATTGCTGGCCCACATTGTCTATGTGAAAGCAGCAATATACCCTGAAAGAGGCTCTTCAATTTTTTTTTCTTTTCCTCTTATTTTTAATTTTAATTTTTAAAATTTTATTTTTTCACATTCTGAAAATTCTTCCTTTTCTCTTTCTTCTGTTTCCCAAAAAGTCTCTTAATCCTCCACAATGTACTTCATCTCCCTTTTTATTCATGTTCCTGCCCTAATTCAGATTTCTTCCTTCTTTTTCTTTTCTTCTTTTTCCTTCACTCTATTGCCATTAGTTTCAAAGAAAAGTGAGTACAATTTATAGCTTTCCTATTACTTTTAAGTTGTTCTATTCTTGTCTTTGTTCTTGCACTCTGTCTTTCCCTCTTGTCTTCAACAGTTTCCTAGAGTTTGTGTGATCATCCAGTATTCTCTGGCTTCACTTGAAACCTTCTCCTATTCTTTTACCTATCTATTCCTCTCCTCCCAACCCTTTCTAAGTCCCCATCCTGAAGGGTAAAGTTGCTATATTGAAGAATGTATTCACTATAAACACATTTTGAGAATGTCTCTGAGTCATTAAAGATTCAAAATCTAAAGAGCAGGAAGATCAAAGTACTAACCTAGGAATTAAACCAAGGACAGCCCAACAACAAAAATAAAAATGAGAAAACACTTAAGCAAGGCACACATACAGACTTCCAGTTCACCAACAGAAAATTCTAGGGGAAATGATGTGGAAAAGTCTAACAATCAACCACCAGGACACCTGGAACTCATAGCACAGGAAGTAACAAAGCAGATCAATCAGGCTCTAAAAAAATTCAAAACAGAAATAATTTCCCAGATAACTACAGAGATGGTGAGCAAAATAAAAGACCTGATTAGAGATACTAGAACAGAAACAGACAAAAAAATAGATGAGCTCAGGGCCATGATAGAAGTCATGAATGCCCAACACAGGAAAGAAATAAAAACCATGAACACCCAACATAAGAAAGAAATGGAATCCATGAAACAGATTCACACAGATATCCATGAGATTAAAACTCTATTGAAAGCATTTGCAGCAGAATGAATAATCGTAAACATAGAATTTCAGGTATAGAAGACAGTATTGCAGTCAGTGACCATGAAAAGAGATCTCTTTAAAACAGTAAGGTATCATGAGAAATCTATCCAACAACTCCTAAATCATGCAAAGAATAATAACATAAGATTAATAGGAATCCATGAAGTAGCAGGAGAAACTACAAAAGACTTAAAAAACCTGTTCAGGGCCAGGGATTTAGCTCAGTGGTTCCAGTGCCTACCTCTCAAGCACAAGGACCTGAGTTCAATCCCTGGTAACAAAACAAAACAAAACAAATCTGTTCACAGAATTAATGACAAAAACACTTCCTAAACAGTAAAAAAAAAATTGACATAAAGATAAATGAGGCATAGAGGACTCAAATTAGCCATTATCAAAAAAATCTACACCTAGACATATAATAGTGAAGATCCCTGAAACCCAACAGAAGAACAAAAAACTGAAAGCAATTAGAGAAAATAAGCAGATTACATGCAAAGACAAGCCCATCAGAATCACAGAAGACTTTTCAACACAAACTCTCAGGTTGAGGAGAGCCTGGAGTGATGTATTTCAAGCCCTAAAAGAAAACAACCTCCAACCTAGACTGATGTGTTCTGCAAAACTATTTTTCAAAATGGATGGGGAAATAAGACATTTCTATAACAAAGAACACCTGAGAAACTTCATGAATACCAAACCAGCACTACAAGCAATTCTAAACAATATCCTAGAAAAAGACAATGAAGGTCACAACACCAGGAGGCCCAACAGAGCAACTCAACTAGGCAAGGCAAGAAACTAAAGGGAGAAGGGGAAAAATAAAAAAGAGCCAAGAACAGGACAATAATATGACAATAATAAGTCAGTACATATCAGTTATATCCATCAATGTCAATTGCCCCAATTCACCAATCAAAAGAAATAGACTGGGAGAATGGATTAAGAACCAAAAATCCAACAATATGTTGTATACAAGAAACACAACTAAACTAACTAACACAACTAGTTCAAAAAGAAACACATATATTGAAAGTGAAAAGATGGAAAACAGTTCTCCGTGCAACAGGTACCCAGAAAAAAGCAGGGGTTGCTATCTTATTCACAGACAAAGTAAATTTCAAACCAAATCTGATTAGGAGAGACAAAGAAGGCCACTACCTCCTTGTAAAGTGAATGATTCAAGAGGAAGAGATGACTATCATAAATATATATGCACCAAATATTAATGCCCCCAACTATACAAATACCCCTCTATCACAAATAGACAGATCATCTAGATGAAAAATCAACAACAAAATACTAGAACTAAACCAAATTTAAAAATTTTTTTTCTTTTTATTGAGTTTATTGGTACAATCTAGGTATACAATACAGTTACATTCATTATTGGGATCCTGTACCTTTACATGATAGGTCTTGATTCTCATTTTTCCCCTTGTCCCTGCCCTCCCTTCACCCCCTCCTCCCCTCCCCATTTGCAAACACTTTATTTCCATTTTTTCAATTTCTCATATTTTTTACACTCCAATATTACCTTTCCCCCACCCTTCCCACTTTCCCTACACCTTTAGCCCTTTACTTCCTATTTCACATTATTAATTATCTCATTAGGATCCTGTGTACTATTGTAGTTTTTCACACCAGAGAAACTATTTGGTATTTCAGTTAAAAAAATCTCTGTATGAACATTAAAAATAGGAATCCTAAAATAAAACTAAAAAGGAAAGTAAAAGAGAAAAGGCAATGATGTAAGATTAAAATCATCCTTAATTCTGAAGATGAAAATGGTCCCTGAACATATTTAAATTGCTTCTTGCTCTTGTAGTCTTATCTTATTCTTTTTAAGCCAAACTTTTGAACAAATGGACTTAATAGACATCTACAGACTGTTCCACCCCACAAAATCAGAATATACATTCTTTTCAGCTGCACATGAAATATTCTCCGAAATAGACCACATACTAGCTCACAGAACAAGTTTAAATAAGTGCAAAGGAATCAAAGTTATCCCATCTATATTTAAATAAGTGCAAAGGAATCAAAGTTATCCCATCTATATTATCAGGCCATAGTGCAATTAAGTTGGACATCAATAGTATAAGAAACTGTAAGAACTTCACAAACACGTGGAAATTGAGCAACACTCTCCTGAACAATCAATGGGTCCCAGAGGAAGCTAAAGAAGAAATTAGATAGTTTTTGCAAACAAATAATGCCAATACAACATGCAAGAATCTATGGGGCACTATGAAAGCCATTCTACTTGGAAAATTTATACAGTGAATGCCCACACTAGGAAAACAGAACAAGCTCAAATAAATAACCTAATGATGAATCTTCAGCTCCTAGGAAAAGAAGAGCAAGAAAAATCCAAAGCTCATAGAAGGGGGGAAATTATAAAGATCAGAGCAGAAATCAATGCAATGGAAACTAAGAGAATGATACAAAACATCAATGAATCAAAGAGTTGATTTTTCAAAAGAATAAATAAAATCTACAAACTTTTAGCCAACATTTTCAAAAAAAAAGGAAAAAATAAAGGCTCAGATCCATGCAGTTAGGATGAAAAAGGTGAAGTCACAACAGATCCAGCAGAAATCCAGAAGATCATCAATACCTACTTTGAGAACCTGTACTCTAATAAAATGGAAAACACAGAACAAATGGACAAATTTCTAGATACTTATAAATTACCAAAGTTGAACAAACAAGATAAAAATATTCTAAACACCCCAATTACAATCAGTGAAATTGAAAATGTAGTTGGAGATTGAATAAAGAAGATGTGGTTTTTCTATAAAATGGAATACTACTCAGCCATAAAGAATGAGAAATTAGATTCATTCATAGGAAAATGGATACATATTGAGGATATACTCCTAAGTGAAATAAATAAGTCATACATGTGTAAATACCAAATAGTTTCTCTGGTGTGAATAAAGTGTAATAGTATATAAGATCCTAATGAGATAACTGACATTGTGAAATGGAAAGAAAAGTGCTAAAGGTGTAGGGAAAGTGGGAAGGGTAGGGGAAAGGGAATAAGGGAAAAAATATGAGAAAATGACAAAATGGAAATAAAGTGTTTGTAAATGGGGAGGGGAGGAGGGGGTGAAGGGAGGGCAGGGACAAGGGGAAGAAATGAGAACCAAGACCACCTGTCATATAAAGGTTCAAGATCCCAATAATCAATGTAACTGTACTGTATACCTAAAATGTACCAATAAACTCAACAAAAGAAAAAAAAAGAAATTGAAAATGTAATTAAAAGTTTACCAACTAAGAAAAGACCAGGTCCTGATGGCTTCACTGCTGAATTCTATAAGACATTTAGAGAAGAACTTTTGCCACTACTCTTTAAACCTTTCAATGGAATTGAAAGGGAAGCAATACTTCCAAATTCATTCTTTGAAGCATGTGTTACTTCATTTGCAAAACCAGGGAAAGACCCCACCAAAAAAGGGAACTATAGACCAATCTCCTTAATGAACACTGATGCAAAAATCCTCAATAAGATACTGGCAAACAGAATACAGAGCTTCATCAAGATCATACACCCTGACCAAGTCAGATTTATTCCAGGGATGCAAGGGTGGTTCAACATAAATAAATCAATAAATGTAATATACTATATTAACAGAGCCAAGGACAAAAACCACATGATCATCTCAATAGATGCAGAAAAATTCAACACCCATTCATGATTTAAAAAAAAACAACCTGCAGAAAATTGGAATAGGTGCTCTTTAGCTCAACTTGGTAAAGGCTATCTATGGAAAACCAACAGCCACCATCATATTAAAAGACCAAAAACTGAAAACCTTCACATTAAAATCAGGAACAAGACAAGGATGCCCACTATCACCACTCCTATTCAACATAGTTCTGGAAACATTAGCCACAGCAATTAGACAAGAGAAAGAAATAAAAGCAATAATTATAGGAAATAAAGATGTTAAACTGTCATTATTTGCTGACAGTATGATACTCTACATGGAAGACCAAAAAAAAAAAAAAACACCTCCGAAAGACTTTTCGACTTAATTGACACTTTCAGCAGAGTAGCTGAATACAAGATCAACACTCAAAAATCAATAGCTTTCTTGTACACAAATAACAGACTCACTGAGAGAAATTAGGGAAATAATTCCTTTCACAAAAGCCTCCAAAAAATGATGTATCTAGGAAGCAATCTAATGAAGGAAGCAAAAGACCTATACACTTAAAACTAGAGGACTCTGAAAAAAAGAGATTGAAGAGTATATAAGAAGATGGAATGGTATCCCCTGCTTCTGGGTATGAACAACATAGTGAAAATGGCCATACTTCCAAAACTGCTATACAGATTCAACTCAATCCCTATTGAAATGCCAACAGTATATTTCACAGAACTAGAGAAAACAATACAAAAATTCCTTTGGAACTGGAAGAGACCTAGAATAGCAAAAGCCATTCTAGGCAACAGAGACATGGCAGAGGGTATCACTACCCCTAACTTGAAACTATACTACAAAGCCACCGTGTGAAAAATAGCATGGTACTGGCAAAGAAAAATACCTGAGGATCAATGGAATAGATTAGAAAATGCAAAAACAAATCCAGACATGCTCAGCTACCTCTTCTTTGACAAAGGAGCCAACCATCCTCAGCAGAGGGAAGAGAGCCTCTTTAATAAATGGTGTTGGAAAAACTGGATTTCAACTAGCCACAGATTAAAACTAGACCCTTATCTTTTACCAAGCACTAAATTAAAATCAAAGTGGATTGAAGATCTAAATATTAAAACAGAAACACTAAACTTGCTGGACAATAGGGTAGGTAAAACTCTTGAAGACAGTGGCATAAGAAAAGACTCTATGAACAAATCCTCAGTAGTAATGGAGCTAGCACAAAGAATTAACAACTGGGATCTCATCTTTTTTTTAATTAAAAATTGCAAACATACATGACAACAAGAAATGAAGATACTAAATAAAAATTTCAAATATACATATATATGACAGCAAAAAAAGAATATGAAATAAATAAAAATTTATGCAACACAGACTGATAATCCAAATACATTATTATTTGATATGATCTTCAAACATTATATGTTCTTTCTCATTTTCTTTTCATATAATATTTTTGAAATAATGTATTTACAAATAAGACAAAGTTACATATTATAGTTTAGAACCTGTCCTCAAAATTTTATGATTTATAAACTCCTTGGTTTTATTAATTTGATAAATATCATATGCTTGTTGATTGTATCACTCACATTTTCTAACAAAACTTCCCACAGAAAAGAAATATACTTATATTTGAAATCCAAAAATAACTGAGTTCACATTTTTAAAATCAGATTTTTCTATTTCTATTTTATTATATCCCATACTTATTTTTATTATATTTTATAGGCATAATGATAGAATTTAACACCAATACATATGTAATATTCTTCCTAAACAAATGACTATGAATTAAATCAAGCATGTAATTTAGAGAAATCATAAGGTTGGCAGAGAAATTATCGATATGCCAAATGTGCAAAATCCTACCACATTCATGACCATGTTTTCATTTAGTGGTGCTCACATATGTGCAAAAACATACCCCCCACACATATGCACAATGCATAGTTTCTGAAATATAATATATACTTTGGTATAATAAAAGTGCAGTGATGTGTGGAATGTTTGTGATTTGTGTGATTTAAGAAAAACAAATATCATCTTTGAGGAAGTTGGAGAATTTTTAATATGTACCAGATACTGAATTATATTAATGATTTATTATCCATTTATTAAGTATAGTTATGACAAAATTTACTTAAAAATTAATATTCATTATCAGTAGAAAATAGGTACAAAGATATATTGATAACAATACAAAGATATATTGATAACATAACAAAATTTGTCTTAACAAGTTTCCAACCAAACAAGCTGTAGTGACAAAAAAGGAAGTTTGCAGAAGGCAGAGATGAGAGAGGAGAATGACGGATGGACCTTAATACTTTTCATACTACTCATATATACAGATTTCATAAATTCTTAAATAAAAAAGCAAAGAAAATGAGAATCAAAATAAATACTCAATTTGGTAGACAACATATAAAGACAAAGATTAATGTGTTGATAAATTTTAAAAATATGAAATGTAAAGCCTGAGATTTAGCTCAGTAGTGCTGCAACTGCCTAGCCAGACAATGTGCTGAGTTTAATCCCCAGCACCAAGGAAAGAAAAAGAAAAAAAGAAGAAAAAAGAAAAGGAGCATATGTGCTTTCTAACATACTCAATAGATTAAAAATAAATTATTTGTTGTCTCTTCCTCTTGAATTGTTCCCTTCACAAGGATGTAGTAGCCTTCTTTGACTCTTTCAATCAGTTTAGGTTTGAAGTTTACTTTGTCTGTGAATAAAATTGCTACTCCTGCTTTTTTCTTGGCTCCTGTTGCATGAAGTTTTCTGTCCTTTCACTTTCAGTCAATGGGCTTCTTTTTGCACTAGGTATGTCTTGTATACAACATGTTATTGGATTTTGCTTCTTAATCCATTCTGCCACTCTATTTCTCTTGATTGGTGAATTGAGGCCATTGATATTGATGGTTATAACTGATATGTACTAACATTATTTTTTTTTTGCCTTCTTCTTTTAGTTTCTTACCTTGCCTATTTGATTTGTTCTGTTGGGCCTCACTGTGTTGTTACCTTCATTATATTTTCCTAGGATATTGTTTAGAATTCCTTGTAGTGCTGGTTTGGTATTCATGAAGTTTCTCAGGTGTTCTTTGTCATAGAAGTATCTTATTTCCCCATCCATTATGAAAGAAAGTTTTGCATGATACATCAGTTTAGGTTGGAGGTTGATTTCTTTTAGTACTTGAAATGTCTCATTCCAGGCTCTCCCTTGTTGAAAAGTCTGCTGTGATTCTGATGGGCTTTCCTTTGCATGTGATTTGTTTCTTCTCTCTTACTGCTTGTCGTATTTTGTTTTTCTGTTGGGTTTCTGGGATCTTGATTATTACATGTCTAGGTGTAGATTTTTTTTTTATCATAGCTAGTTGGAGTCCTATATGCCTCACTTATCTGTAGGCCAAATTCTTCCCCTCTGTTTGGGAAGTTTTCTATAATTAATTCTGTGAACAGCTTTTTTAAGTCATTTGCATTTTCTCCTGCTACTTCTTGGATTCCTATCAGTCTTATGTTATTCTTCTTTGCATCATCTAAGAGTCGTTGGATCAATTTCTCATGATCTCCTACTGTTTTTAAGAGACCTCTCTTTTCACGGTCACTGACTGCAATTTTATCCTCTATATCTGAGATTCTATCTTCGGATTCTTATTCTGTTGCGAACACGCTCAATGGAGTTTTTAATCTTCTGGATATCTACTCAAATCTTCCCAGTGGTTTCCATTTCTTTCCTATATTGGGCATTTATTGTTTCCAATTCTTTCTTATGCTGGGCATTCATGGCTTCTATCGTGGTCCTGAGCTCATCTATTTTCCTCTCAGTTTCTGTTCTAGAGTCTCAAAATATAACTTTCATTTTGCTTGTCATTTCTATGATTATCTGGGAAATTATTTCTGTTTTTAAATTTCTCTAGAGCCTGATTGATGAGTTTTGTTACATCCTGTGCTTTGAGTTCAGGGTGTCCTGATAATTCACTGTCAGACTTTTCATCCTCATTTGCCCCACTGTTTGTCATTGGTGAACTGGAAGTCTGTCCCTGTATCTTGCTTAAGCATTTTCTCATTTTTACTATTGTTATTGGGTTGTCCTTAGTTTAACATTTAGGTTATTACTTAAATCTTCCTGATATAGTTGGGCTTCAGCCCATAGGTCTCTAATGACTCATAGACATTCTCATTTTCATAGCACCAAAGAAAACAGCTCATTGAATCAATCACCATCCTTTATCCTAATTGATACAATCAACACCACAATATGATCAAGCACAACTTGCAAATTGACCACTTGTGGTAGTCATCAGTCTATCACCTTCAAACCATGTGAATTAAATTAAAATCAAGAAGCAATCCAAGTATGTTTGCAGTGAATAAACTTTTCAATAAGGATATTTACCAGTTAGGATGGGGGCTTAAGACAGAGTTAGGGCAAGAGGAGTAGATAAGTAAAAGAATTAGAGAAGATTTCACATGAATCCATAAGATGTAGAATTACCACACAATTGTCAGGAAACTGCTATATTCAAAAGGGATAAACAGAATAGAAGTATAATAACCCTTAAGTGAGGTAGAATGACATAAGAAAAGAACATAAAGAAAAGAATAAAAGAAGAAATCTGAGTCAGTACAGGAGCAGAAACAAAAAGGGAGATGAAGGACAATATGGTGGAGCAAGAGACTGAGTTGGAGAAAGAGGACAGAAAAAAAAAGAATTTTCAGAGTGGAATGAAAAAAATGAACTTGAAGGGCCTCTTTCAGACTATATCACTGCTGTCATAATATACAACATGCACTGCCACATGCAGAGCCAAGTCTCCTGATCTCAGCTAGCCGGTGGCAGGACCCCATGATGCAGACTGAGCTCAGGCTACAAGGCCTAGACTGAGTTCCCCAACCTCCTGAAGGATTGAACTCCACTCAGTTCTACTACAGGTTTCCCCTTCCCTTTCTTTAAAGATGTTCAAAGTTGGGAGCACCAGAAAATACCCTTTATGACCACCTCTCCCTCTACAAAGTAGGTCTAAAGACTGGCACAATCAGGAGGCCTGAAAGCACAGGGGGGCGGGTCAGGGGCACCCTCAGGGCTACCTTCCTGGTGCTGAAGATGGCAGTGGCACCCACAGGGGAGAGTGCAGCCAAGCAAGCCCTCTGGCACTGGGATCTCATTTTATTAAAAAACTTCTGCACTGCAAGAGAAACCACCAACAGAGCTAAGAGACAAACTACAATGTGGGAAAGGTTTTTTACCAGTTGTTCCTCAGAAAAAAAGACCATTATCTACAATATATAAAAAACAAAAAAATCAGATCCCCCCCAAATATAAAAACCCAATTCAAAAATGGGCATCTGAGATGAACAGACAGTTCTCAGAAAAAGAAGTAAAAGCAGCAAATAAATATATGAAAAAATGTTCAACATTACTGGTCATTTGAGAGATGCAGATGAAAACAACACTGAGATTCCACCTCACCCCAGACAGAAAGGATGCTATCAAGAAATTAACCAATAACAAATGTTGGCGGGGTTATGGGAAGAAAGGAACCCTTCTCCATTGTTGGTGGGAGTACAGATTGGTCAACCACTGTGGAAATCAGTATGGAGATACCTTAAACAAGTAGGATTAGAGGTCCCATTTGACCCAGCTATTCCCCTGCTGGGTACCTTCCCAAAAAAATTAAAAGAATCATACCACAGCAAAATATGATCACCCATGTTTATAGTGGCACAGTTTGTGATAGCTAAAACTTGGAAACAGCTCAATTCCCCATCAGTTGGAGAATGGATAAAGAAGATGTGGTTTTTCTATAAAATGGAGTACTACTCACCCATAAACAATGAGAAACTAGAGTCATTCATAGGAAAATGGATGCATATTGAGGCCATACTCTTAAATGAAATAAATAATACACACATGTGTAAATACCGAATAGTTTCTCTGGTGTGAAAAACTAAAAGTGTAAATAAGATCCAAATTGTATAATTGATATTGTGAATTAGGAAGAAAAGGGCTAACGGTGTAGGGGAAGTAGGAACGGTAGGGCAAAGGAAATAAGGGAAAAGAAAAAATATGAGAAAAGGAAAAAATGGAAACAAAATATTTTCAAATAGGGAGGATGGAGGGGGTGAAGGGAGGGCAGGGATGTGGGGAAGAAATGATAACCAAGAAATGTCATGTAGAGGTACAAGATCCCAGTGATGATTGTTACTGTGCTATACACTTAAAAAGTACCAATAACGGGGCTGGGGATTTAGCTCAGCGGTTCATTGGCCTTGCAAGAGCAAGGACCCGAGTTCAATCCCTGGTACCAAAAAAAAAAAAAAAAAAAAAAAGGACCAATAAGCTCAATTTAAAAAAGAAGAAATCAACCAATAACTAAAGTCAGCAAGGCTGTAAGGAGAAATTAACAATTTTTTCATTATTGGTGGTAGAATAAAGTAGTACAGCTACCATGGAAATCAATATGCCAATTCCTCAAAAGACTAAAGATAGAATTTCCATTTGACCCAGATATACTTTTTCTAGATATCTTCCCAAAAGAGTTAAAAACATCACACCACATTAATATGTGCATGCCCAAGTTTATAGCAGGACAATTCATAATATCTAAATCTTAAAAGTAACCCATATGTTCATCAACTGACAAATGAATAAAGAAAATGTGGTAGTTATACATTATGGAGTGCTACTCTGCCATCAAGAATGGATAAACTTGAGTCATTTGTAGGAAAATGAGCCTTGAGAACATGTTAAATGAAGTAAATCAGGCACGTGTGCTTTAAAATCTCATGGTTTCGCTTAGAGAATTCAATATATAAATAAAGGGTAAAAAGACAATAGAAAAAAGAGAAAAAATTATTGTAATCTAACATGGAAAATGAATTTTAAAATGTACTTTGATTTAGTGTAATTGTCTTATGTTTCCTGTGGGTTTACTTCCATCAAGTTTATTGGTACATTTAAAGCAAACAATACAGTTACATTTCCCATTGGGATCTTGTATTTAACTTTACATGATATATCTTGGTTCTTGTTTTTTGATTGTTAGTCTCATTTTAATTTGTATATATGATGATTAACTTTATAAGGACTTACAAGATAAGTAAATGATCTGATGCTAGCCAAAAAAAGGAGGTGCAGAGAAAGGGGAAAAAAGAATTGAGGTGTAATATGTACAAGTTCCAATTTCCCACAATGAATGTAATCATTATATATTGTAAATGTTTACCAATATTTTTAAATAACGAAATTTTAACTCTTCCATAAATAAAATAAATTTACTTAGTTTTTCCAATTTTTAAGCATATAGTTGTCCATCATGGTCTCTGATGAGCCTATGTATTTCTATTATCTGTTGTAATGTATCATGTTTCTTCCCTGATTTTCTTATGATTTTCTCTCTTATTTTCTTGGTTAGTATAGCTATGGTTTTGTCAATTTTATGATCTTCTCTAAAACACCAACTCCTCATTTGACTAATCTTTCATATTTTGTCATCTCTATTGCTGCTTTGGTCCTTCCTTGTGACTTCTTTCCCTTTGTTATTTTGGGTTCTTGATTTGATAGGCATCAATAGGTCACTTATTTAAAATCTTTCTATTGTTAGTTGTAGAAACTGACAGGGATAAATTTTTCAGAATACTAGTTTTGCTGTATCCTATGTTTGGTATGGTGTATTTTCCCTGTTATTTGTCTTAAAATTATAT
>NW_022900917.1:83947599-83971606 GCF_012274545.1 Fukomys damarensis
AGTTTCACTTAGTTCATTGGAAAGAAAGTGTTGTGCTATTATCAGTTCCTTCTTTGTAAGAGAGAATCTTTTTTGTCTATGATTTATGCTCTAAGTAACTTTTTTTTTTCCCCAGAACCAGGAATTGAGCTCAGGACCTTGTGCTTGCCAAGCTGGCATGGTGCCACTGAACTACCCCCCCAGCCCCTCTAATTATTTTAAAGGTAATGATACACAGTGGATTAATTATTACTATTCTTATTATTTTGTTATAAATTTTTTTTATTTTTATAAAAAATTTCTAGTAATTTCCTTTTGATTTTGTCAATGACCCATTGTTTCTTCAAAACTGTTTTATTCTATCGCCATGTATTTGTATAATTTCTAAAGTTTCTTGTTCAGCTGATTTCTAGTTTTATTCCATATATAGTCAGATTCTACACCAGATATAAGTTCAATGGTTTTGACTTAGTAAGTTCAATAGTTTTGTTTTTTTGGTAACCTAACAATCCTATGTTCCAGGAAAAAATTCAGATGCTGCTAAGAAAATGCATTTGGCAGTTGTTGTGTGAAATATTCCATAACTATCCAATACAGCTGTGCAATCTATAGTACATTCCTTACATCTCTTTTCTGTTGACATACATTTGCAATACATAACAAACGTGAAGCCTCATGCACTCAACAGTAAGGCATTTGGAAGTGACTGGATCATGGATGTGTGATACTAGATGTGTTAGTTACTTTTCTCTCATTGCTGAGGCAAAATACCCAACAGCTGAAGTTGAAGGGGAACAGGTTTATTTACCACACAGTTTGTAGAGGTTTCATTCCATAATTGGCTGGCTCCAAGGCAGGGTGGCACATGACAGAAGGGTATCACAGAAGAAACAGTCCATGGTGCCCACACTGTAGCAAAAGCATCAAGAGAACCTTAACAGCATATTTCTGCCCATTTTATTTTATCTAGACTACTGGGACAGGGTGGTTCCAAACCAATTCGTGTACTGGTTTCCTAATCACAGGCCCTTAACCCCAGCATCACACATGCTAGATTCAACCATCTCTGGAAAAGCCACCTATGACCACATGACATGACTGGGATTAGTACTCTCACAGGATATTTATAGCAGGGTGTGACATTAGGCAGTGATGTCTGGTGGGAAGACTTAATTTCTTGTTGCTGGGACAAAATACCTGACACCCAAAAATTAAAGGAGGAAAGTGTTTTTGGTTTTGGGGTGGTTGTTTTTTGTCTGTTTGTTTGTTTGTTTGTTTGCAGTACCAGGGATCACACTCAGGACCTTGTGCTTGTGAGGCAGGTGTGGCACCACTGAGCTACATCCCCGGCCCAGGAAAATGTTATTTTAGTTCTGCATCCTTCCCCTCTCCCTGGCCACTTGTGACCTTGGGGGCCATGCTTACCTTGAAGAAGGCCCCTCTAAGATGGCAATTCCTACAGAGCAAGTGACTGGACAGTGAGCCCGCTTTGCATATACACACCAGCCAGTGCTGAGTCCAGCCCGACCCCCTCCATGGGACTCTCATCCTCTGGGCCAGTCTCCCCAGACCTAGCTACTGCAGAGGGAAGGACCAGAAAACCAGGGATCATCCCTATGTCCAGAGCCTGTTTTGATGGACTCAGATCAGCTTGTCCAAAGGCTGCTTACCCTGGCCTGCTGCCTCTCACATAACCCACAAGACAGGTTCTTTCCCATGTTCCCTTCGTGCACCCTGCCCCCTGACAATCTGGTGGCCCGGGCCCTTCACTGCCGAGGACCAAACTGTGCCAGTACAGTGGGCCCTGAGCCTATAGCTTCTCTCCATCTTCATTGAAATCCTGAATTGAAATTGCTTTTGAAACTATGGTTGTAAGGAGTGAAACCTTCATTTAAAACAATGGGAGCCATGGGTGTAGGTTTTGAGGGGTGTGGTCCTTAGGCAGACATGGTACGCTGCTAGACTGCTCTCTGCTTCCTAATTGCTTCAAACAGACAGGTACCCCCATGAGCACTGTCCTTGAATTGAGACACTTTGGAACAACTCTGACATGAGCTCATTGGAGGCTGGGAAGGTCTTACTACCTGTAGGCACCTTCTGGGCTTCATGTGACTCATGATTGCAGCACTAGCAGGGTTGGTTGGGGACTCTTATGCTAAGTTCAGAACTCAAAGGCTGAGTCTTCCTGAATCCTGGTCTGGGTTGTGCTGTTTTGCCTGGATCAGGGATGATGATGATCCTGGGCAGCACTTTTCAATTTGTTCAGTTTACAAATGGCTTCTGTAAAGAGAGTGGGTATTACTTTTCCTCAAGTGCTACTGAAATGCCTGTCGGATGACTATCAACCCTGGCCAGAGGTGAGCACAGGAAGCTGCTCTTTTCCCTGCAAGACAGCATGCACTGTGGAGTTAAGGAGAGAGTCTTTTGTTGGCCAGCCACATACAGTCTCTCTGAGTCCCCAGTCTTAGGGACCATGGCTCCACCAGCCCCCACAGTGCTGCTCTTTAATTGAGCTCTTGGTTCATCATTTATCTTCCTGCTGTCTCAATTTGTCTCTACTCCAGTCCTATCCTGGGAGACCAGAGGTTCAGTGTTCAATTAAAAAAAAAAAAAAAAAAAAAAAAAAAAGGTGCTGGAAAGGAAGGTTTGGTTCAGCAACGCTCACATCCAAGGAGCTAAAGTTGTGGTCCCGTTGGTCACACCATGAGCCAGAGACCATGTGCCCTCACAAGGTGCTTTTCCACATATGCAGGGTCCCACTCAGAGCTCAGTCTGAAGCAGGGATGGAGCCCACTGTTGCTCTCCTAGTTGCCTCCCGGGTCCTTGGAAGTAGACTGGGACTCCATAGAAAGGGAGACCACTGCTTGCAAGAGGTAACAGGAACACTGAAGGTGAACCAGAGCAACACATGAAGAGAAACAACTAACTGGGGATTGAAAGAAGTAGGGAAAGGGGAATAAAATCACCTGCCTAGAAATACAAGGACTTGAGGCTTGTAGTTTTTGTGTTTCTTTTTTTCTTTTCTCTTCATACTGGGGAGATGCTGCACTCAGGGGAGGCAGGTCACTGCATTGTCCCATTTCCTCTTGCTGCCAGAAATAGAAACCAGAACCTGCACTCTTAGGCAGCTAAAAGCTGAAAACAAGAGAGCAGAAGAAGGGAGAAAGAGAAAGACACTGAGAGTTAGGAAAAGAGTAAAATAAAAGACTAAATACACAACAAGTAAACAAGGATAAATTAATTAGGTGTATTTTTAATTGCACATATGTTTACATGCTTTGTCTATTTTACATCTTAGTATATAAGTTAGTGTTTCATAGCTATGATAAAAATGCTTGAGATGATCAACTTTTAGGGCACAAAGTTCTCTTTTAGCTCAGTTTTAGAGGTTTCAGTCTGTGGTCATTTTGGATCCTGACCAAGCAGAAGGTCATGAAAAACAGCACTTGGTGAAGCAAGGATGCCTGAAAGCCAGTGCAGAGTGAAAAAGTGGTCAGGGTCCCAGAATCACCATAAAGGGCATGCCTCCAATGATCTAACTTCTTCCATTAGGATCCACCTCCTAAAGGTTCACCCATCTCCCAAAGATACTATATGACCCAGCCTTTAGCATGTGGACATTTGGAGGAAGCTAAAAATCCAATCCTTGGCAGTTTCACAATCTAATTAACACATCTCATGTACATTAAACAAATTAAAGTCATATAATTTGACATAATTGAAAATCCACACTTGTATACCAAATTTCTGTAACAAATTTTATATGGAAGTAGTGTATAGGGCCAGGAATGTAGCTCAGTGGCACCATAACTGTCCGGCAAGTAGAAGGTCCTGAGTTCCATCCCTAGTACTGCCAAAAAAAAAAAAAAAAAGTAATGTATATACCACACAAATGCATCTGTTATATTGGATTGAGGTCTACCCCAGTCATTTCATCTCAAATTAAATCACTTGATAAAGGGCCTATGGCTAAATATAGTCACATCCTAATGACATTTGGGGTCCAACACCTTTGTAAGTTGATTTTAAGGGACCTAATTCATTCCATACATGCATCTTAATAAAATTATTGCTCTCTTGCCAAAATATATTCCCTATACACTTCTGAGCCTCCAGAGAAATTTGCAACAGGTTAACACATTCTGTTTTATGCTAATTATTCAGGGAGATAATTGCTTTTTCCAAGAAATATATGCCTCATGTCACTTAATGCTTCATCTCCAAAAAGACACAACTCACCCGGCAATAACCTCTCGTGTCACCATGGCCAGGTCTCTATCATGACCTCCTGCTTGAATCTCTGACCATCATAACACCCTAACCCCTTGCTTATATGCAGTCCTCACTCTATTCTCAATTACTTTCCTAATTTTTGAGTTCACATACACCAACGCCATAGCTCAGGTGATGTGTCACATAAATGGAAAAAATAAGTATGACCAATACGGAGAATATGATTTAGGCCAGGGATTTAGTTCAGTGGCAAGTGCAAGGTCCTGAGTTTGATCATAAGTACCAAAAAAAAAAGTCTGATCTGAGTTCCCATGGATGGCCACAAGAGAATGCTGGAAACAGTGCTCAGGAGAGAGACAGTGTTCAAGCACAGATAGTTTGCAGGAGATTGAGCTGGGTGGGGCTGGAGAGGGGACAAAACCAAAAAGGACCACCATGATCCTCCTGAGCGCTGCTCTGGCCTTGCTGCACAGTGTACTGAGCCCACATCCACAGGGCTTTGCCGGAACTGTTTGAGCAGGGGGCCCTCCACCAGCAGTGTGGCCAGGGAGCAGTGTTGTTGCAGGAGAAAAGGGGCGGGGGCTAGGATCATGGAGACAGTGGATGGTGGTGTTCCTGGGATCTTTGGTGGGGAGGTATGACTAGGTGACAGGCCGGAAAGTGAGGGGGGGGATGTTGACAGGCATCAAAACGAAGCGGTAGGCCAACTTCACATCCTCTTGGACTGGTGTCTCCAGGTGAAAGGATTTCAGAATCTAGGATAGAAGTGAGGACTGTATCTGGGCTGCTCAGCAGGCCCAGCATCCTGACTAGGCTGCTGCAGAAACTAAGTGCATCCACCAGACTGTGGGGAAGGAGGAGCCTATGTCCCCATGCAGACCCACCCATTCTGCCAAGAACCTACTCTACAGAGGGCCCCACCTCACCGAGATCAAGCCCCACTCTGCCACAGCACACACAGGCTCTGCCCTACTGTGCAAGGCCCCACCTTACTCTGCAAGGCCCCTCCCACCCATGCCATGCCAAACCTCTGCCAAGGCCTGCCCCATTCCCCAGACTCACCCTGGACACCCTGGCCAGTGTCCCACCCCATCCCAAGACCCTACCCCTGCTCTCTCACATGATGCAGAAACAGCAGCATCTCCACTTCTGCCAGACGCCGCCCCAGACACTGGCGCACCCCAAAGCCAAAAGCCAGGTGATGGAAAGTCTGCCTGCTGTCCAGCCAGCGTTGGGGGTTATAGCGCTCTGGACTCAGGAACACCTCGGGGTTTCGGCCCATTGAGTACAGATAAAAATGGACCAAGGTCTGTAGACAGGTGCAGAAGGGGCTGTCAAGTGCCTGAGGGGAAACTTGCAAATGGCTTCAGCAGGGGGAACCATGGGGACTCACTCACCCCAGCTGGGATGTGGTAGTTCTGAAGCACCAAGTCTGAGCTCAGGATTCTCTCCACAAACAGACCAACAGGGTACAGCCTGGAGATGCAAGACCAGAAGAGGTGTCTCAGCTATGACAGGCCTCTTCCAATCCCCTCTGCCGCCTTCTCACACAGGATCCCCAGAAGGGAAGTCAGCCTTCATCCTGACAGTCGGCTTTCATGCCCCTGCTCAGCTCAGCCAGACCTCCCTCCACATGGGCAGTGCAGGCCAAGAAGGGCATGGAGGATGGCCACGGGCCTTTGAAATGAGACCCCAGAGCAAGAGGGCTGCACCCCAAACATGAGATACAGAAGAGGAGCTGAGGTGTCACTGGTTGCCAGGAAAACCTCCTCATATCTCCACCCATCTGTGTCTCTGTCCTCAAGCCGCCTAAGCAGAGGGGAAATGGACTGGTAGGGTCGAGCTGGCACCTACCTCAGGGACTCTTTGAGGGCTGCTCGCAGCAGGGGCAATTCTGTGATAGCCCTCTGAGGATCCTGAGAAATGCTGGGCTCAGCAGCCAGACTTTCCTGGCGCAGGGCCTGCTGCACAGTGGGGTTCCTGGCCAACTCAAAGAGCGTCATCATCAAGGGGAAGGCTGTCTGCAGAAGCCAGAGGAGAAGGCTCAGACTCCACATTCCCATTCCCCTCTGCCCAGGACAACCCTGCACCCTAGACTTTAGGACTCTAAAGCCCAGTTGGACCCATGCCTTGATTCCTCAGAGAAAGGCTTCTACTTCCCAGCCCAGTCTTCACCCACATCCTGCATGAGACCTCAGCATTTAACCCTCAGCATTACTCAGTGGGGAGCCCACACTCATCAGCTTCCAATGGCTCTTCTCGCCTCTCTGTCCAAAGACCTCAATGTATCAACCTGAACCATACCTACCCCACCCACTTGGGGAGACACCAAACATTTCTCCCTCCTGGGTCATTTTTGGTGCCACAGAATGCATCTCCCTCTGCTCATCTGAGATGAGAGCCTCAGTATCTCCAAAGTGCTTCTTTCCATGACAGGAGCCACCAAAATGGCCTCCTAAGGTCTCCCTGATGCCCTAGGACTTCCGTGCACGTTCTACCCACTGCAGCATGGTCAGAGGAGACCACTCTGAACTCATACTCCCGTGGCTGGCTTCCTCTAGCCTTGGCATGAAGGCCCAGGCATGGGATCCATGGCCCTGGATGCCTATGCACAGGAGGTCCCACTGGGACTCATGGTGGGTTTCACTCATAGTGATGGGGAGGTGTTGGCCTGACCGTGTCCACACTCCCTGCTGTGAGCTCAACACTGTTGGCCTTGATGGCATTTACTGGCAAGTTCCCCTGAAATAGCAGATCTGCCATGATGCCGCTGTAGTACTGAGGGCAACTACAAACAAGTTTCTGATAAGTCTTCTGGATCCAATTGTCAGCTGAAAGAAAAAGAAGAGAGTGTCAGACCCCAGACTGAGAGCACCACTCACTTCCTTGTCCTCTTCCTCCCCACCTGCCCATATCTCCAAATCTCTCTGCTTCCACCGTATCTCCAGGCTGGGCCAGCTCATTCTCCTGCCAAATCCCTGCCAAGACCATAGGATGCCATTCCCCTGTTATATGGACTCTTTGTAGCTGAGGAGGGGTGATGCATGGGCAAGTAGGTGACTCTCCTGCTCCGGGCCTCACCATAGTCAGAGATGTAGTCCCAAGCCTCAAAGTGCTCTTTCCACACCCTGCTGCTGATCCAGCGAGATAGATGCCTGGGCAGGTACATGAGCTGCCCAGTGGATTTCAGCATGACCTCCAGGGCATGGATGAAATTCAGGCTGTCAGAGCTAGGGTTATGTCCAAAGAGGCCCAACCTCTCTCCAAAAAGTGCAAAGTTGCTGGCTGTAGAGAGAATGGCATCACTGACTAAATACAGTCCTGACCTCAAGGCACCATCCCAGCCCTCTGGATGCCTCCACATGCCCGGGAACCCACCTTCTATGGTATAGTAAAAAATGCTGGGCTGGATGTCCTCAGTCAGGATTCCCTGGGCATTCTGTAGCACCTTCTTCTTCAGGGCCTCTGAGAAGTCTCTTGCCACTATGTCCACCATGGGGAGGAACTTTTGCACTGCCTTTGGGGACAGCACATTGGGGTTCAGCCACAGTCGGTTAGCGCGCCATTCGGGCCCATTCCTGCAGGGTAGAGAGTAACTGGAGTCAGCCCTAGCCCCATCCTCCTGGTTCCCGGAAGGAACTGGGTGTCACTGGGAGATGAATACACCCATGGAGGCAGGCTGCTGCAGGTCTTTGTCTCAGAATCACCTTCATGTGCTGGAACCATGGCCACTGAAATCTAAATGGGAATGAGACACGAGATTCTACTTCAAAATTGTATGAGAACTGGCTGCTGTCATTCCTGTGAATTTGCTAGCCCCATTCTCCCTACACAAATGCCTCATGCCAACCCTGCCCTGGTAGGGAGGCTTTATCTCAGACAGGAAGTTGATCATCTGTCAAACTTTGTCCAAGTGGCCCACATCATGCCCCAAAGGGAAGGGTATCTGATCTCCCGTCTCCTTGTTCTTCCCTATGGAGAATGCTGCCTCCAAATCAGTAGTATGTTCCTGTCTTCAAGAATGTCCTCATTGTGTGTAGGGCAGGGTCAAAAATCTCAGCTCTCAAAAGCTCTTAAAACTTCAAAAGTTCTCACAGTAGGGTCAGGGATTTAGCTCAGTGGCATTATACCTGCCTTGCAAGCTCAAGGTCCTGAGTTCAATTCCTAGAAAATAAAAAATGGTTCTCAACGTATCCACAAGCAACTAACCTGAGAACATGAGGGCCTGGCAGAGGTTCTCCAGGCAATGATGGGCAGGAGTTTGTACTCTGAGCCACACTCATACAAGCACACCTGCCTGATTGTATGGCTGATGCCTATAACTGCACACAATGACCACACCCACCAGTACATAGACACATCTGTGTCCATGTAGAACATGTTTACACATGTTCTATTTACACATATGCACACAGCAAACATTTATGAAAACACACAATACTCATACAAATGCAAATATGAAGTATGTATAGATTCAGATGCAAGACATACACACACACACACACACACACACACACACTGATTCCTTTACATTCATATGCCCACCCTTCTCTCTCATTTGACCTTTGATTTCCATCCCTGCCAGATGATCTCATATTAAGGCTGCACTCAGGAGATCTATTTTCTTTTTTTCTTCTTCTTCTTCTTTTTGGTTTTTTGAGACTGACCTGGAACTCACTACATAGCCCAGGCTGGTCTCGAAATCACAGTGATCCTCCTGCCTCAGCCTCCCAAGTACTGGGATTACAGGCATGCGCCACCATGCCCAACCAAGAGATCTATTTTCTTAAAGCCTGCTGTCCCAAGAGAATTCATTTCCTGACAGAGTGGTGTGACAGCCTGACTTCTCTCTCCTGCTCCCTAATGACAACCTTTTTCCAGGCATGGCCCAAATAGCCACTTTCTTCCTGCTTACCTGTCCAAGTGCCCCATCTTTCCACAGGAAGGATCTGGGTCCCAGTGCCAATAGGACCACTTAGAGCTTTCCTTTTGAGCACAAAGAAATATTTGCCTCCTGTATCCCCAACACCCCTATCTCCAGGATTCTTTCCTACAGAGTAAACGGTGCCTTATCTCTAGGAGTTAAGGGTACCTTATAGGAGGAGGGCTGCAGCCAAGTAGATAACTGGCTCTGGAGAATGTTGGCTGTGGCCCTGGGCCAGTGCCTCCCCTTGTCAGGGCCATTTCTCTGAGCCGCAGGAAGGGGAGCCACCGACCTGCAGGAGAAAATATCACCAAGTCTGTGAGGAGTGGGTGCCAACCTCATGGTGGTTTTGGTGGCCCTCCTCTCCCCAGGAAGATGCATTTCTCTACCACTTATTGCTTGCTCTTCCACCCCCAGGATATCCACAGGATGGCACCCATCTTTCCTTGGCAGTAACCCTGTCTCCACCCACCCCTACTGGGCCCAAGGTATATGTGCCTTTCCTGCCTCTTCTGTCTGTCTAGGCTGCCAATCCCACCTCCCTCTTCATCCCCACTGGCTCCTCACAGCAAGAATACTCCAGGCTTCTGCCCCCGGTGCTCTTTGTAGGCCATCCAGGGCTCCAGGTGCATGCGGCAGGGATACAGGCTCTCTGCTTGGTACAGCCGCTCAGCATCCTCTGGCAGCATCACAGAGACTATCTGTGTCCTTCCAACATCATACCTGGGAGACAATGCACAACAGTCTGTTGGATCACATCCTGTCTTTCCTGTGGGCCTTCTGCACAGCCTGAGTGCATGCAGACTGAGTCTTGTCAAGCTTCTTTTCCCTGGATTTGCTTTTGCTCCTTCAGGAAGCCCCTTCTGCTATTCCCTGACCCTCACCCACTTCAGTACTTCTGCATGCTATCCTCTGCAGTGAGCCCTGCTTTGCTCTGTTTCATGAAGACCTATGGCTTCTAGACCAAAGACTCTGGCCAGCAGCCCACATGCTCCTATATTGCCTTCCTGAGGGCAGAGAATCCCCTAGGGCTATGGTAGCACTATGTGCCTGCCAAGAGCTTGGCAAGGGCCTGGCCTCTGGCACTTCAGGAAGCTATGGTTATCCTCAGGAAGGAGCTACGGAGGTTACCTAAAAATGGGCCCCAGCTCCTGGAAGGTTCGATGCATCTCCAGGTGAATGTCCTCAATGCCTTGCTCCTTCCAAATCTGTAGCACCCTCAACCACTTGTTGCCCTGACATTGGGGTATGGCTTCAAAGGGCAGCACCGTGGCCTTGGGGGGCATAACTGCTCTGGTGCCCAGTGTCCTGGCCCCTCTCAGGCACAGCCAGGGCCCTGCCAGCCACATGTCTGCCTTCACCCTGAATGCCATTCCCACACTCCCTCCAACCTGGTGCAGCCAGAGTTTTATAGTTCTTCTGGAGGCCTGCGCTGGCTACTGATCACGTCATGGAAGGAATTGTCCCTGGACCTTGCTGAGATATCCTGGTCACGATTGTGGGCAGTCCCATCTCTGCAAGACTGCTGGTGGGCAGGACGTGAGGGCAGCAGCAGAGTCTTTGTGGGGGGCAGGGAGCCAAAGAGGCTAGGGGCCGTGCAGAGGCTTCTCCCTCTTCCCTATGTGTGGAGGAGCAAGATGGATCCAGCCTCCATCTTTCAAATAGATTAAAGGAGACCTTGAATTCTTTTTATAGACTTTATGATTTTTTTACAAATGCTTTTAATAAAAATAAATCTGAGAACTTCAAATGTATTGAAGCATAATAATTCTCCTTTGAAGGGCTTAAATTATCTAATTATAAAACAAAAGGAAACTTTAGCTCTAGCTGCTTGAAGAAACAGGAATATTTATGGCACCCAGATGAAATCTATTGTCCTATAATGGCTGTTGAGTCTCATTTATTTTTGTTCTTCTTTTATTTTTTTCAGGGGCCAGGTGACCCAGCGCTGTACACTCTGCTCTGATAAGTCTTCATTTCAGCCCAGCACTCTGAACTTCCAGTTCCCCTCCTTCACATATCTCACAGGGCTTCTAGAATTCTAAATTCTAGCTGGTAATCCTTTCACACAAATTTCCAACTTCAGGGAGAGGACTGAATTACTGAGTCTTAATTCACTCATTCTTTCACTCATTCTTTCACTAATTTAACAAGTAATTGATCGTGTGTCACCGGATTGGGAATGTCTCTGGGAAAAAGACATGAGAGCTCTGTTACTTGGCATGTAGCCCCGTGAACCCATGTAAAGAAGTTTGAGTTGCAACTACAATATTCAACAACAGTATTTCTTGGCACTATGAGAGCCTACAGCAGGAGAATTCACTTTCAGTATTTATTTTTAGAACAGCTTTTCTTCAGCAAAGACTTTGAAAGAAAGAACAGAGAGCTCCCACATGCCCTTCCCTCCCACACACAACCCCGGCTCTAAATATTCTGTACCACAGTTGCACACTTGCTTCAGTGGATGAACCCACATTGACACATAATTATCAGCCGACATTCTCAGTTTGCACAGGGTTTTGTCTTGGTGTTGCACATTCTTGGGGTTTCACTAAAGTAGAATGACAGGTCCCTACCACTAGTGTCATACAGAGTGGTTTCATTGCCTTAAACAACCTCCTTGCTCTGCCTCTTCACCCCTCTTCCTCCACGAATCCGTAGCAACCACTGATTCTTTACTCCCCATACCCTAACAGTTTCGGAACGTCATAGAGTTGGATTCATACAGTTTGTAGACTTTTCAAATTGGCTTCTTTTGCTCAGTTATTCACATTTAAGGTCCCTCCATATCATTTCATGATGTGACAGTTCATCCTGTTCTGTTCTCTGCATATACTACACTTTATCTCTCGTCTATGATTTCTTTCAAGCTTGAGCAATTATGAATAAAGTTGCTACCAGGCTTTGGGTGGATATTAGTATCCAGCTACCATGTACACATACCAAGAAACACAGTTGCTGGGTTGTATGATAAGTGTGTGTGTCTACGCTTGCCCTCCAAAGTGACCATACCATTTCACATTCCCACCAGCAATGACTGGAAGATTCTGAGCTGCACAACTTTGCCAGTATGTGGTGGTGTCAAGTACAGGATTTTTGTCATTCTGGTAGCTACATAATATTGTCTCATTATTGTTTTAATTTGGATTTCTCTAATAACATATGATGTTGCATATTGTTTCATAGTTTATTTTCCATCTATGTATCACCTTTGATGAGAGACCTGTCAGTATCTTTTGCCGCTGTGATCCTTTTCTTCTTATTAAGTTTAAGAGTTCTTTTATCAGATGTGTCTTTTGCAAGCATTTTCTCCCACCTCTGGTGCACATGCTCATTCATTCTCGTGACAGTGTCTTCTGCAGAAGTTTCTAATTTTCATGAATTCATGCTTATCAATTCTTTCTTTCATGGTTTGTGCTTTTGGTGCTATACTGAAACATTTATCACCCAACCCAGAGAATCCAAATTCTCTCCTTTGAAATCCGCTAGTTTTATAGTATTAAATTTTATATTTAGAGCTACAGTCCAGCTTGAATGAATTTTTCTGAAGTATGAAAGGTATTTGTCTTCTTTGTTTTTGTTTTTGCATGAGGATGTCCAGTGGTTCCAGGACCATTTGTTGGAAAAACTTCTCTCCTTTGTGCTACCTCTGCTCCTTTCTCCAGGCCAATTGGCATATTTGTATAAGGCTATGTGAAAGCCCTCTATTCAATTCAAGCAACCTATTAGTCCACTCTTTCACTGGTACTGTACTGTCTCTATTATTATAACTTCATAGCAAATCTTTTCTTTTTTTTGTGCTACGGATCAAACTCAGGACCCTGTTCTTGAAAGGCAGGAGGTGGCACCACTGAGCTAAATCCCAGCCCCATAGCAAATCTTGTAGGTGATGGTTCTCTGCCATGGTTCTATTTCAATACTGTGTTAGTCATTCTGGATTTTTTTTTTTGTCACTCTTTGTAAACATTGGGATTAGAAGGCTGATCACTTCCTGACATTTTGAGTGAAATAGCTCTGAATTTAGAAATCAAGTTGAGGAAAACTGTATTGTGACTGTATTGAGTCTCTCTACCTATGAATATAGATAATCTTTCCATTTATTCAGTTCTGCTTTGATTTTTTTTTTTTTTTTTTTTTTTTTTTTGGTACTGGGGATGGAACTCAGGTCCTTGTGCTTGCAAGGCAGGTGCTGGAACCACTAAGCTAAATCCCCAGCCCTCTTCTTTGCTTTCTTTCACTAGAGTTTTATAATATTCGTCATATAGATCCAACACACATTTTGTTTTATATATAATTACCAATGTATCTTGGATCACATTTTAAATTTCCAATTCCAGTGCTGGGTGTCGTGGCACATGCCTGTAATCTTGTACTTTGGGATCTTGTACCTTTACATGATGCATCTTGGTTCTTATTTTCTCCCCATTCCCCTGCCTCCCTTCCCCCTTCCACCCTTCCCTATTTACAAAGACTTTGTTTCCATTTTTTTTCCTTTTCTCTTATTTTTTCCTCTTCCCTTTTTAACCTTTCCCCTACCAGTACCATTTGCCCAACACCTTTAGACCTTTTCTTCCTATTACAAAAAATAAATGATATATTTTGACCCTTATTTACACTTTCAGTTTCTCACACCAGAGAAACTATTCAGTATTTACAAATGTGTGACCTACTAATTTCACTTAAGAGTATGGCCTCTATGTGCATCCACTTAGCTATAAAACTCTCTGGTTTCTCATTCTTTATGGCTGAGTAATACTCCATTTTATCAAAAACACACATGTGCACACACACACACACACACACACATCTTCTTTATCCAGTCTCCAGTTGATGGGCAATTAGGCTGTTTCCAAGTTTCAGCTATTAAAAACTGTGCCGCATAAACATGGGTGAGTATATTTTGCTGTGGTATGATTATTTTAATTCTTTTGGGAAGATATCCAGCAGGGGAATAGCTGGATCAAATGGGACTTCCAATCCTAGCTATTTAAGGTATCTCCATATTGATTTCCATGGTGGTTGCACCAATCTGTTCTCCCATCAACAATGGAGAAAGGCTCCTTTCTCCCTATACCCCCAGCATTTGTTATTGGTTGATTTCTTTTTTCCTCATTGAGTTTATTGGTACATTTTAGGTATACAGTACAGTTATATTCATTATTGCCATCTTGTACCTTTACATGACAGGTCTTGGTTCTCAATTTTTTCCCCTTGTCCCTGCCCTCCCTTCACCCCCTCCTTCCCTACCCATTTACAAACACTTTATTTCTATTTTTTCATTTTCTCATATTTTTTCTTTTGGTTGATTTTTTTGTTAGCAGCCATTCTTTCTGGGGTGAGGTGGAATCTCAGTGTCGTTTTTCATCTGCATCTCTGGAATGACCAGTGATGTTGAATATTTTTTCATATATTTATTTGCTGCTTTTAATTCTTTGAGAAATTTCTGTTCATTTCATATGCCCATTTTTGAATCGGGTCTTTATATTTGAGGGGCCTGATTTTTTTTTTGAGTTATTTATATCTAGATAGTATACCTTTGTCTGAGGGACAGCTAGTAAAAAAGTTTTCCCACATTGTAGTTTGTCTCTTAGTTCTGTTGGTGGCTTCTCTTGCAGTACAGAAGCTTTTTAAAAAGATGAGACCCCAGTCTGCACTCCCACCAACAATGGAGAAGGGTTCCTTTCTCCCCACAACCCCGCCAACATTTTTTAATCATTTGATTTTTTGATAGCAGCCATTCTTTGTGGGGTGAAGTGGAATCTCAGTGTTGTTTTCATCTGCTTCTCTCATATGACCGGTGATGTGGAACATTTTTTCATATATTTACTTGACACTTTTCCTTCTTTGTCTGAGAAATGTCTGTTCATTTCAGATGCCCATTTTTTAATCAGGTCTTTATATTTGAGAGGGCTGAATATTTTGAGTTCTTTATATATTCTAGATAAGAGTCCTTTGTCTGAGGAGCAGCTGGTAAAATTTTTTCCCACATTGTAGGCTGTCTTTTAGTTCTGTTTATGGTTTCTTTTGCAGTGCAGAAGTTTTTGATAAGATGAGATCCCAGTTGTTGATTCTTTCTGCTAGTTCCTGTGCTACTGAAGATTTGTTTATATAGTCTTTTCCTATGCCAATGTCTTCAAGAGTTCTGCCTAACTTATCTTCCAGCAAGTTTAGTGTTTCTTTTTTAATATTTAGATTTTTAATCCACTTGGATTTTAGTTTAGTGCATGGTGAAAGAATGCAGACTGGTGCAACCACTATGGAAATCAATATGGAGACACCTCAAAGAGCTGGGACTAGAGGCTCCATTTGACCCAGCCATCCCTCTGCTGGGTATCTTTCCAAAAGAATTAAAAGAATCATATCACAGTGATATATGCTCACCTATGTTTATAGTGGCACAGTTTGTAATAGCTAAAACTTGGAAACAGCCCATTTAGCCATCAGTTGGAGACTGGATAAAGAAGATGTGGCTTTTCTATAAAATGGTATACTACTCAGCCATAAAGAATGAGAAATTACATTCATTCATAGGAAAATGGATACATATTGAGGATATACTCCTAAGTGAAATAGATAAGTCACACATTTGTAAATACTAAATAGTTTCTCTGGTGTGAAAAACTATAATATTACATAAGATCCTAATGATATAATTGACAATGTGAAATAGGAAGAAAGGGGCTAAAGGTGTAGGAAAAGTGGAAGGGGTAGGGAAAAGGTAATAGGGAAAAGAAAAAAATATGAGAAAATGAAAATAAAGTGTTTGTAAATGGGGAGGGTAGGAGGGGGTGAAGGGAGACCAGGGACAAGGGGAAAAAATGAGAATCAAGATCTGTCATGTAAAGGTGCAAGATCCCAACAATGAATGTAACTATACTGCATACCTAAAATGTACCAATAAACTGAATGAGAAAAAAAAAAGATGAGACCCCAGTTATTGATTCTTTGTGCTAGTTCCTGTGCTACAGAGGATTTGTTCATAAAGTCTTTTCCTGTGCCAATGTCTTCAAGAGTTCTACCTAACTTCTCTTCCAGCAAGTTTAGTGTTTCTGTTTTAATATTTAGATCTTCAGTCCTCTTTGATTTTAATTTAGTGCATGGTAAAAGATAAGAGTCTAGTTTTAATCTGTGGCTAGTTAAAATCCAGTTTTCCCAACACCATTTATTAAAGAGGCTCTCTTCCCTCCACTGAGGATGGTTGGCTCCTTTGTCAAAGATTAGGTAGCTGAGTATGTATGGAGTTGTTTCTGCATCTTCTAATCTATTCCATTAATCTTCAGGTCTTTTTCTTTGCCAGTAGCATCATGCTGTTTTTAACACAGTGGCTTTGTAGTATAGTTTCAAGTTGGGGGTAGTGATACCCCCTGCCATGTCTCTGTTGCCTAGAATGGCTTTTGCTATTCTAGGTTTCTTCTGGTTCCAAAGGAATTTTTGTATTGTTTTCTCTAGTTCTGTGAAATATACTGTTGGCATTTCAATAGGGATTGCATTGAATCTGTATAGCAGTTTTAGAAGTATGCCCATTTTCACTGTGTTGGTTCTTCCTACCCAGGAGCAGGGGATACCTTTCCATTTTCTTGTATCCTCTTCCATCTCTCTTTTCAGAGTGCTGTAGTTCTCAGTGCAGAGGTCTTTTGCTTCCTTCATTAGATTGCTTCCTAGATATTTCTTGAATGAACTTTACTGTTAATTTGCTGCTGCTGCTGCTGCTGCTGCTGCTTCTGCTGCTGCTGCTGCTTCTGCTTCTTCTTCTTCTTCTTCTTCTTCTTCTTCTTCTTCTTCTTCTTCTTCTTCTTCTTCTTCTTCTTCTTCTTCTTCTTTTAATATAAGCAGAAAAAGAAAAATCATCAGTTTCAGAGCAGAGAAAAAACAAGGACAGCAAGCCTCTTCCCACCAATGTCCCATGAGATGCTTAACTGCTCTTCAGGACTTGTCCTTGCATGAAAACAAACCATGACAGAGAGCTCAGCAGTCCCCAGAGGAGGAATCCTCTTTGCATGTTGTAAAATTTGGATCCTACTTTATTCTTTAATTATTTAGGAATAAAGATAAAAGTATTCCCTATTGGGTGGAGATTTCCTTGAGGTTGGTGGGGGCTCTGGTCTGATTCTTCTTGCTCAGAGCCAACTTGTTTTGTCCTGAAAGTTTTATCTCAGCAGTGGTGATGGCTTATAATGAACTCTCCCGTGCACATCATTTAGAATATTCCCTTTTGCTCTTAGAAAAAGTTTAAAGGAAATAAGAGACAAATCATTTGCAAACACATCACCAAACCAAAACAAAACTAAAATAAGAGTGCTCACAAAAATTTTTAATTAGGGCTGGGGATTTAGCTCAGTGGTTTGGTGCCCTGCCTTGCAAGGGCAAGGTCCCAAGTTCAATCCCCAGTACCAAAAAAAAAATATTTTTTTAGTTAGATGTAGATGTACAGATAACACAAAATACCAAACTGGAGCACAGAACAAAATGAAAATGCACCAGAAAAGACAAGAACATACACAGACAGAATGTAAACTATGTAGAAATCAGAGAATTCAAAGCAGAAGGATACTTCCCTTCTACAGACAAGGTTTCCAGGAAAGGCTTTTATTGTACTAGGGTGGAAGCGAGGTCCTTTATTTAGGGTGGCTCTATGTAAAATAGATCCCATATACAGCCAGTAGGGAGCACCTACCAAAAAGAGGGGAGGGAGTTCAGCCAGAAGATTGAGGAGAAAAGGTGATTCCCAACTCTTTCCCTGGTGGCCTTGCTTTAGGCCCACCACTGAGCTAGATATCATATGAGTAGATTCAGAAATAGCACAGCCTGGAGAGGGGGATATGATTGACACAGGAAACCACAAGTGCAATCTTTTCATAAGAGTAAAGTGAGGATTATGAAAGATATTTTGAAGCAGTAACCCTCGACAACAGTGATAAATAACAAGGGCGATGTTGTCCCAAGATGGAACGGAGAGTATCTGGGCAGATGTCTTCACAGAAGTATCCGGAGTGGCCTTGATGCAAGACTGTGGCTCTGGCAGAGTCTCTTGTGAGCAGCTCTTGTCACCAGGAGTCAGCACAAGACACTTCAGTGCTGACTTCCCAGCTTATGTTTTATTTAAGTATTTTGTAGTTCAGCCTTGATGAAAGTGACTCCATTCGATTCTGATGGTTTTCAGAGGGAGAACAACTGGGCCTTGTGGGGCACTGCCCCTCAGCCCTTCTCTCAAAGGATACTCCCAGCCCTGTAGGGCCACTGCTGACAGAGCAGAGAACTCCGCAGCTCCTGGATATCTTGTGGAGTGAGGCCTCTGGGTACCCCGTGCAAGACAAAACCTGCTTGATGCATCCCTGTGGCTGCAGGAAGGGACTTCTCCCACTTGACTCTCAGGCTCCTGGGGCTGTACACCCCACCTACACAGCCCTTGGAGCAGCAGAGTCCTTAAGAATACTGCAGGGTATAGGAATCCAGCCTTTGTGCTTTGCTTCCTACTGCCTTGACCTTTTCAGTGAGATATGATTTGTGACATGTCACCTCTATAGTTCAGCAACTCTTGATGTCAGAGCTTACTTTGGCAGGGTGAGGCAAGTCAGAGTTGTACTTTGTCCTTAAGGAAATGATACCATCAGCCTAGCCATGATGTACACAGCTTCCGACTGGCCCCTTTTGTAGACCCTCCCCTCTCACCCTCTTGGTGGATCCTGATATGTTCTGGAGAATTCTGGGACAGTGACCATGCCCCTGTGTTCCATGTCCCTCCTCAGCCCATGCAAAGAAAGGCTGGGGATTCCTGTCAGTTTGATCTGGCCTCTTCTGTCCAGAGGGAATGGCAGGGCATAGCTAAACCCTGAGTCACAGAAAACACCCCCAAGGCTGCTCTGACCTCTGTGGTTTCCTGGGTCCTTGGCTCAGAACCCAAGGAGCAAGGCCTAGGAATCACTTCTCATGCTGCCTCAGTCTTGTGAGGCACTGATGGTGCCCCTTACAAAAAAACCTGCCCTCCCAGCATCTTGCCTACATTTATCCCTACCCCAGGGGTCTGGCCATCACCTCTAGTCAGCCCCCCAACCCAGGGAGGAAGATGAAAGGATATTCCCTCTAGTTCAGAGCTGGAATGCAAGGCAAAACTGACATAGATTAGGGCATGGCAAAACTGACTGGGGAAGTAGGTATGACCTATTAATAACAAGATCCCCGAACACATATGCAGAGCAGTTCCCAAACCACTGCATGTAGACTTCTCCCAAGAACTAGAGCAGGTTTTCAATAGGATCACCTAGACGTGAGGTCAGCCTGAGGCATGAGATCCCAGCACTGACTCTCAGGACCCATACACAGAAGTTCTCTCTGGTTTCCTCATGATTTGGACAGTATAAAAAAAGACAGAGATGCCAAGAAGAGATTGCTATCCTGGCTTCCCTCATGATAGCCTACTCTGCTTTCTCCAGGGTGTTCTTTTATCTTGCCTTTCCCTCTTTTACTCAACCTAAATTTTCTCTGTAGAGCCAGTTTCTCCCTCACTCTTCACTTTCACTTTTTCAAATAAACTTTACCACTGCTTTTTGCTCATTTCATTCAGTTCTTTGTTTAAGATGAAAAGAATCTGAAATCTGGCTGGGGATTTAGCTCAGTAGTGCCACCGCCTGCCTTGCAGATGCAAGGTTCCCAGTTCAGTCTCTGGTACCAAAATATTAAAATTTTGAAAAAAACAGAAATGTAACTCCAGAAGGACAGGGGAGCAACCCAGAACCCTGTAACATTCATTTGATGAGCTATTTTTAGAAGCAGCCTACTTATTAATATTTTGGCATAGCCAGTTAGGAAAAATCAAAAAGCCAGGAGATTTCAATAACATAACCAAGCCTGGAGGGAGCAGAGAGGGCAAGTAGAGGGCACTCCGGCAACCCCCACACTAATGTCTTCCATCCCTGGCAGGGCAGCCCATATGACACAGTAGCATGAGTCTAAGATGTTTCAGAATGAGGCCAGGGCAAGCTGTCCTTGAACATGGGGACTTCCCCTAGGCTCACTATGGGATGGGCAGGTGCAATTGTCAGAGCATAGCTCAAGCTCAGTCCCTGAAACTCCATAGGAAAAGGTTGGGCCAGGCGCTACCTGAGCCTACATGCCAAAATATTCTAGAAGGTTTGCTGTAGAGAATGTTTGCTTCCAATTAGACAGTGCTTTTGCTTCAGCATTTTGAAGACTCTGCTGTGACACATGGTGTCAGTTGTCCATCAAGCCAGTCTTCCTCCCAGGCACATGGAATGGCTGCAGTCTGGCCCACCTCACAGTTCAATAGCCTGGCCTGAGTTGGGCCAGAGGAGCTAGGGTGAGAGCCCTGTACTTCCACACTTGAGCATCTTTCCCTTCCATCAGCATGACCTGGCCACTTTGTGGACCTCATAAGAAGTCATAGTAGAAACAATATCCCTTCTTGTGTTACTATATCCAAATTGGGCTAATGTCTCATGAAGTGTAAGAATGAACTCGTGGACAAAGAGAGAGTTAAGGGGAGTGTTTATTGGAATATAAGAAAAAAGAAAACTCTCAGTTGGGAGGGTTCCCTAAACAGGATGCCAGAGTGGCCTCATAGTCTAGGTCTTTTATGGATAAGCAGAGCACATGACTATGCTCACTGTCCAGTGGTTGCTTATCACAGGTAGCCCCGAAGGTTTAAAAATAAGCAATTATGGGCCAGGGTGTTAGTTCAGTGGTTCCTCCACCTGCCTCAAGAGTGCAAGGTCCCAAGTTCAATCCCCAGCACCAAAAATGAATACATAAATAATAAAATAAAATAAGCAATAGAAAATCAGGCTTTCTAAGGCACAGTTCAAAAGAAAACCCAGTAAGTAACGGTATCTTTCAATTCCTAGAAACTCACTTCTCCCCCAGGACTGATGTAGGAAGGGATTGTTAATGCATTCTGTTCAGCCTAAGAATTTATTTCTTGAGGTTAAAATCCTATCTATCCTTACCTGAGCTCATCATTTTTCTTATGTTTGCTTTTACTTTTTTGAGCTTAGCTATCTATATGGCTTGAGTTGGCGCTTACCTGGTATATACACACTGTTTTCTTTGTAAGACTGACCAGCCCAACTGCATCCTAGGCTCTGTCCCTTGCTACCTGCCTATTTATAAGCTAAATAGATGAACTACCTCTTAGAGTTGATTATCATCATCTGCGGGCACTGTGACAGCAGCCAATGTAAGCTTCCAGTTAATGTCCTGTCAGTCAACTTCCATGGCAGCTACTGCAAATTCAGCCTTCAGTCTACCCATCACACCCTTCCTATGTGAACCCTAGACTATTCCAGATGCTTGAAGATCTTGTTTTTCAACACTGTCCATCTCACACCAGTAAGAATGGCTTTAATCCATAAAACTAAAAACAATAAACACTGTTAAGATAGAATAAAAGAAACAGATAGATAAAAAAGGAGACAAGAAAAATCGATTTTAAAAATTGTACTTTTAAGAAAAACTTCAGCCTCAAGACCTAAAATGTTCCCTTCCTGGAACTACTCAAAAAAATTCCTAAGGGTCTTAAGGACACAGTAAGCCTGCAAACTGGGCTCTAGACCTGCGCTTTTCACCTGTAAATTACACTTTCACCCATAGATCTGCACCCTCAAGGAAGCAACAATGTCAATGGCATTGTATCTCAACTTCAAAGGCATGTAAACAGTGTGCATTCTGACACAGGCTACCAGATGGATAACAGGACACACAGTAGGAATATAGCTCCAAGATCACTCATCTGGAAGATACTCCCAAGTCCCATAAATATACTCAGCTCAGCTCATATTGCACTTTTCTCTTGAGGGTCTGCACTCTATTTCTTTTGTTTGTTTGTTTGTTTTGTTTTTGTACCTGGGATCAAACTCAGGACCTTTCTCTTGTGAGGCTGGTGGGGACACCACTGAGCTAAACCCCCAGCCCTGCACTCTATTTCTTTGAGTGCATATTTTTTAGAATTTCTATCTCATAAATCCCTTCATGCCTCTTACTGACCAGTCCTGAAAATTCTTTTCTGCAACAGGAGTCAGGAAACATGGAAATTAATTATAAGGTTGGGGTGAGTTTAAAAACTTCCCAGGACTTTGTCTGGTAACAAGTGCCCTGTCAGCCAACTTCCATGGCAGCTACAACAAAGTCAGCTTTCAGTCTACAGGCCCTTCCTGCGTGAATCTTAGACTAACCCAGATGCTTTTAAATTTTTGTTTAAAAATTTAAACAAATTGAATCTTACCTGGTAAGAATGGCTTTCAGGGGAAGGTAGGCCGGGCCCCAATCCACCATGGGAAGGAGAACCACGCCTGCTCCCAACCCAGCAGCCATCGCTCAAGTGCCCCTGAACCCCCATAACCACTCCCCCGCACTCTCAGACCTCCTGACTGTGCAAGTCTTTGGACCCACTCTGCAAAGTCAGAGGTGGTCATCAAGGGTATTTTTCTGAGTTCCCAACTTTGAACATCTTTAAAGAAAGGGCTGGGGAAACCTGTAATAGAACATTGCAGAGTTCAACCATTCAGAAGGATGGGGAACTCAATCTGGGCCTTGCAGCCCGAGGTCAGTCAGCATCATGGGGTTCAGCAATCAGCTAACTGAGATCAGGGGTCTTCCATCCTCACTCTGTCTGAGCCATTAAATGGTTAATATACTACATTGAAAAGTTTGTTCACTGCAGACATGCTGTGGACTGCTTCTTGATTTCAATTTAATTCAAATGATTTAAGGGTGATAGACTAGTGACTACCACAGGTGGTCAGTGTCCAAGTTGTGTTTGATCTTAATGTGTTGCTGATTGTATCAGTTGGGGTAAAGCATTGCCATTGATTTGATGAGCTGTTTTCTCTGATGTTATGAAGATGAGAATGTCCGTGGGTCATTAGAGACACAGAAGCTAGGGTGCAACTATATCAGGAAGATTTGGGTGATAATCCAGAGGTTAAACCAAGGACAGTCCAACAACAAAAATTAAAATGAGAAAACACTTAAGCAAGACACAAGGACAGACTTCCAGTTCACCAATGGCAAACAGGAGGGCAAATGAGGATGAAAAGGCCAACAGTGAGCCACCAGGACACCCTGAACTTAAAGCACAGGAAGTAACAAAACAGATCAATCAGGCTCTAGAAAAATTCAAAACAGAAATAATTTCCCAGATAACCACAGAGATAGTGAGCAAAATGGAAGTCATGATTTGAGACTCTAGAGCAGAAACTGACAGAAAAATAGATGAGCTCAGGACCATGATAGAAGCCATGAAGGCCCAGCATAAGAAAGAAATGGAAAAAATAAATGCCCAACATAGGAAAGAAAAGGAATCCATAAAACAGATTCAAACAGATATCCAGGAGATTAAACACTCTATTGAAAGTGTATGCAACAAAGTAAAAGAATGCAAAGATAGACTCTCAGATATAGAAGATAAGATTGCAGTCAATGACCAGGAAAAGAGAGGTCTCCTAAAAACAGTAAGAGATGATGAGAAATCTATCCAACAACTCCTAGATGATGCAAAGAAGAATAACATAAGACTGATAGGAATACATGAAGTAGCAGGAGAACATACAAATGACTTAAAAAAGCTGTTTGCAGAATTAATGGCAGAAAACTTCCCAAACCGAGGGGAAGAATTTGTCATTCAGATAACTGAGGCATATAGGACCCCAACTAGCTACAATCAAAAAAAATCTACACCTAGACATATAATAATCAAGATCCCAGAAACCCAACAGAAGAACAAAATACTGCAAGCAGTAAGAGAAAAGAAACAAATCACATACAAAGGAAAGCCCATCAGAATCACAGCAGACTTTTCAACACAAACCCTTGGGGCAAGGAGAGCCTAGAATGAGATATTTCAAGTACTAAAAGAGAACA
>NW_022900917.1:83973219-84018538 GCF_012274545.1 Fukomys damarensis
AAAAAAAAAAGAATGGCTTTCATCTGAAACACAAAAAATAGCAAATACTGGTGAGGGTGTAGGGAAAATGTGACCCTTCTGTATTGCTGGTGGGGATGTAAACTAGTACAACCACTATGGAAATCAATATAGAGATTTCTCAACAAACTAAAAGTAGAAATTCTATTTGTCCCAGATATAACTTTCCTAGGTATGTTCGGAAAGAGTTATTGATATCATACTGTAGTGATCCATGCATACTTATGTTTATAGCAGCATAATTCACAATAGCTAAGCTCTGAAAACAGCCTGGATGCCAATCAGATGAGGAAAATTTAGTGCATATGGGCAATGGAATGTTATTCACTGCAAAGAGGAATAAATTTATGCCATGTACAAGAAAATGGATGGGTTTTGAAACCATACTGTTAAGTAAAATGAGCCACACAGAGAAAATTAAATACCTCATTGTTTCTCTTCTATGAGAAACCCAAAATGTAATAAACTAAAGAGCAAAATGAAGGCAGACTTTGGAGAGAAGGAGAAGGAGATGTGGAAACAAGACAGAAGGAAAGGAAATCAAAAGTGATTAAGATATGTTTTTTTCTCCTCTGAGGCCTGTCTTAATTACTTTTCTCTCATTGCTGGACTAAATATCTGACAGCCAAAGTTAAAGGGGAAAATATTTATTTAGTTCAGAGTTTGTAGACGTTTCAGCCCATAATCTGCTGGCTCTCAAGCAGGGTGACATCCTTGCAGAGGAGAGACATGGTGGACAGAAGGTAGCAAAGCAAGCAAGGAAGGGGTCTTAGCAGCTTATTTCTGCCCCTTTTATACTCTTTCTAGGCTATTTGGATTAGGGTGGTACCAAACCAATCAGTGGACTGATTTAGTAATTACACAGCAGTAATCCCAGCATCACACTCTAGATTCAGCCCCACTCTAAAAAAGCCCCACCTATGACCACATGAGGCTTGGGGAGGACATCTAGACATAAACTATAAAGTTTCACCCCTGGGCCCCAAAGACTTGTGTACATTCCTTTATGAAAAAAGGAACGTCTCTAAGAGTTGCCAAAGTTCTAACAGTTTCAGCACTGCTGAAAGTCCAGGTCCCAAGTCTCCTCCAAGATTTAAGGCAAACTCTTAGCTGTAAGACCCTGTACAAATGAAAACAAAGTTAAACACTTCCAACACACAATGGCACAAGAAAAACATTATCATTCCAAAAGATACAAATAGGGGGATACAAAGGAACGGGAACAAAGCAAGTCCAAAGTCCAGTAGGGCAAACAAATCTTGTAGTTCCATGTGCAGCATCCAAGGCAATGCAGGGCAAGATGTGAACTCCAATAGGGCTCAGGTGACTCCACCCTTATGGCACTTCTGGTGGTGGTAGCTCCCATGGCTTCTCTCTCTGGCTAACTCTGTTCATTCCTTGCAACTTTCATTGGATGATCTATGTTTCTCCAAGCTTGGATGATCCTAGTTTCTTTAACTTTCTGGGGTCTCCACTGCACCTTTGGCTTCACATTCACAGCTTCATACACTGCCCTCTCAGGGCCTTCTTCTGAAACCTGGGTGGAAACCTTTCTGACCCCACTCTTGCATTCAGCATGCACCTAAAACCAGTACCACATAGATGATGCCAAGCTCTGCTGCCATCTGGAGTGGTAGCCAGGCTTCCTTCTCTCTTGGCTGTAGGGATCCAGCGCCTATTTCTTCAAAATACCTGGAAAATGAGGAGGGTGGGCCTTTCTCAGGTAGAGGTCACTTTCTTAGAAATGACTCCGCTGGCTGCTCTGATGAGCCATCCCCATTCTCTCCAGGATGAGAGAGTAGTTTATCTTTGTCCTCTCTATAGGGCTGCTGGTGCTCCAGCTGTCTCCCAGATGAATATCACCTCTGCTCTTAGGCCCCAGAGGGCTGGATCTGGATCAACTCATTGTCCTTGACTTTTCCTCATTCCCTCCAGTTCCCCCCACTCCATTGAAAAGTGCCTTCCAGGCTTGGTCTGGTACAAAGAAAAGGGCATGAGGCTCCTTGGCTGATCCTTGCCTCCCTGTTGTATGCTGGACATGTGACCATGCTGGGAATGACCAACCAGTGTCTTCAAAGTGCTCACAGCACAAGCTATCTATGTGCTCATTAAATAGCCAAGGCAAAGCACATTTTTCACCTAGGGAAGGAATACTTGAGTCAGATTTCTGGTGTGGAGTGTGATTATTTTTAGTACTCTTTGTTTCCCTTTGCTGCATCTGGCCCCTCAGTCCTAAGGCAGAGATCATGGGTGCCAGGTTACCAGTATCTAGAGGCACTAAGACCCCGGTGAACCCAACCCAGACCGAAGGACCAGTGTGATGCCCAAAGTGTATTGTCACCAGAGGCCTTGTGCCCTATCTAGGCCAGAAGACTAATATACCCATGAGCATTGGCCTTCATAGTGGCACAGCTTTCTTGTCCTCCCCCATGTGCAAGTCATGTCTGGAGTGTGAGGTCATCTTCTCCATGACCAAAGCCAATGACTGCTCTGGACAGTCCTGAAACTCCAAGTCCCCTTTCATAGGTGGTTTCCTGTGATTAGGGTTCACTATACCCAAACAGATGGCCAACTCACAGATGCCATTGCCCTTCTGGCTCAGGGGTCAGCCTGTTCCTTTTGGAATCTTCCAGGGAAACAGGCAAGATCCAGTCATGTCACTTATGAGGGAGCCAAGCCAAGGTCTCTCCACTTCTCAGCCTTCCTCCAAAGTATTCTGCTACAGGAGGTTCAACTTGCTCCTGAGTCCAGGCCCAGAAGGGGCTGCAGCCAGAGCCTACAGGTTCAAAGTCTGCCTGTGCAGGCTCCTCACCTCTCATGAATCATGCGGAAGGAAAGAGAATTCTAAGTAATGGCCAACATTGCAGTGCTTTCCTGCATTATCTTTTCAAGGACAGATGGTCTCTTCCATGAAGTGGGTAGGAATTTTATTCTAGTTGTTAAATGAAGCCTTACTCAAAGGAAGTAAGGGCTGTAAAATTCCTAGCACCTGGCCCAGGAACTCTAACTGGAATCATTGCAGCTACAGAAAATGCTGGAATGGCAACAGAACATGGTGGGAGTGTGACAAAGATGAGGTGCCAAAGTGACCCATATTCTACCAGAGGGATACTGTGCAACTTTTTATTTCAGGTATGGGGGATTACATGGCTTTGTACATCCTAGGAAGTGCTCTATCACTGAACTACATACTGTTGACATTCTTTCTGCAACATCATCTTGCAGGTGATAGGAACCCAGAGGACCAAAGTACCTTACTACATGCAAAAGCCATATAGCTGCTCCTAACATATGGCTGAGTATCTCCTTATCACCCCTACTGAGCACCCCAAAGGACCAGCCTGACCATGATGGCCTGGGCGCTGCCTGGTTGAAACTGTCTAGTGTCATAACTACTGTCCAAGACAGGAAACTATTACTGGAATGGGCCAAATAGTCCTGACCTAGGTGCTGGTGGATGATTCCTTAGTGACTCTCCTGAAATATTCCTGCCTTTGAGCCCCCTTAGTCAATTAGTAATTAATGAATGAGTATAACTGAATCCATTTCTGAACTCACAGTCAAATTGGATATCCCTCATCTTGACTTTGATCACTTTGTCTCTTTTTTTTTTAAGCAAGTTCTGAAGGTCCTGAGATTACTGAACTGATTCATCATTTGTTGTTTGTTTGTTAACTTTTCACCCTGAGAACAAGGACTTCCTTTGTCCAGCATATGACACAGCGCTGACACACAGATGGGTCACCCTTTGTGCCAGGAGGAGGCTCCAGTCCCAAAATCAACTTTCCACTTGCCTGCCACAGCCCTTCATTGGTATTTTGTGGGGACACTAGTGTGCCAGGGACTTTACTGCTGTCACCTCTGCCAATCCTTGCCAGTGCAGACCCTCACACCTGGCTGACAATGATAATAGCATCTGTGAGCTTGAGTGGATCTGTCTGTGACATGGCAGGGTGTGCAGATGTTGTGGGGCTGTGTGGGACTTGACTTGATGCCAGAGTAACCAGGCCTTCTTCAGCATCACCCAGCTCTGATACCCACACACACGGGTATTGAGGCCAGGCTGGACAAGGTAACTCAGGTGCCTTCCCAGAGGGTGGTGTCCAGTTGGGAAGGCTGTGACCCGTCACCCCTGGAGTGGTGTCATCTGGTCTAAAGTGAGCTGCATTCCAGGTGGCTCCTCGGGCAGGGTCCTGTGTTCCCTGCTGACTAAACCCCCACCAAGTACCATGTGCAGCATTGGTGCTGCTCCCACAAAGCCCAGGAGCCCAGCCAGACACTGGCCCCTTCCCACATCCCCACCTTCTGCTGCTAACTTGTTCAAAACCTGCCTTGCCAGGTATGCTGTGACACCCAAAGGGCAGAAACGCTGCCTGATGCTGGCAGAGATCCCAGCATCTAATGCAGGAGGCCCCTCATAGATGGCATTTGCCATGGGGCTCCTGGGCTAGACCTGGGAAATAGCTACAAAAGGAATCACATTCTGCTCACAGAATACCCTAGACCTCTCCTATGGCCTTTTCTGACCGCATTTCTCAGGATGTCCAGACACTCAGTGTTCAACAGGTGTGAAGAAGACACATGTGCCCTGCTCACAACACCTGAAACCAGTGTGGTGTGGGCTTGGCCTACCAGTACTGTGTATTAGGCACTATAGCCTAAGACCTTGATAAGTATGTGTTGTAGTCAGGAAAGGAAACACATTTAATACAGGACACATAATTTTATAGGATTATTTTATGATATTTACCCAAAAAGTCAAATACAAAAGAATGCAAGAGATTAGCCACACACTAGAGGCCCAAAGAATCCACCCAAGGGCCTGGAACCCAAAGCAATGTCCCACACAAGTCCAGCTGAAGGCCTAGTGCCCAAGGCAGTGTCCTCCATGAGTCCAGCTAGTGGCCTGGAGCCCAACAGTGTCTCATGCTTGTCCAATTGAGGATCCGCACTCTGAAGGCCTAAAAACCAGTGGTGGAAGCCAGAAAACCTGTACTGGTGGGGTGAAGGATTTGTGCCCTAGGATGAGGGATTGGAGCCAGGAAATGATGCTCACGGTGAAAATTGGAGCTCCCCTGATGAGAACAGTAGCCATTCCCAGCAACAGCAAGGCCCCAGCCTCCTCCTCCAATGAGAACAGCCAAGTTCCCATCAGGAAAACCATCCACAGAATGCTTCTCCTAGAAAATCAATAGCCCCCAATCTTCCCCTCCCATTCTCTTTGTACGGCTATTAGCAACAATCCTCAGGTGGATCTTCCACGCCCAGATCACACTGATTCAGTTCAGCTAGGTGTTACAAGTCGACCATTAGTTAATGCACCACAGTGTGTCTCTCCTAACAACCTGCTGCCGCCTAAGAACGGTTATACATACACTGATGATATTATTTCAGTTGCGAGGCTCACAGGCTTATTCCTGAGCCAGTCCTAGGCAGCTGACCCTGTGTCTGTGGCTATGGCTGAGGCTGGGCTGGGTTTGTCTCCCACTACAGCTGCTTCAGGAGGAGGGCTGTGCAAAAGACAGGTTGGACTTCTATGTGAATTCCCTTCTGTTGCCCATCCACTGGAAGAGATGGCTGGCCTACCCACTGAGAGGTGCCAGGGAGGTAAATTCATAGTGTGCCTTGCAGGTAGGTGAACCCCCACGCATTCCAGCCCCAGAGCTGGCATTTATAGGACAGTGGTTCCAGTGAGTGCAGTTTGTTCACGCCGCCTATGGCACACACTGGCTCATTTGATGGTCACTGCTAGTTATTTGAAGCACTGGGCTGACTGTCCTTTTCACTAAAGAATCTACCAGTTGTCAGTGGAAGAGGCACACGTCTCAGCAGAAGGCTAAACTGGGAGCTAATTGTTCCCAGAGTCATAGAAGCCAGAAGCCAGAAGGACAGTTGAATCTCAAGACCTCATGTGGCTCAAAGGCTTGCTGAGGCAGTGATGCCAGTCTTCTGAAGGTTGTACCCACTTGATTGCTTCAGGGAGGGGCCCAGCTGGGGAAGAACCCTGACTTTGTTAGGAAGGTGGCCCAGGAAATGGGGGGGCAGCATATCCCCAGGGCTGCAGAAAGGGGATTCTTTGCATACTTTTCCCCTGAAGGAGGGGCAGGTTATAAGAAGAGAAAGAGAGGAGGCAAGTGTGGAGAGGAAAGTGGAGAAGCATCAGATCTCACAAAAGACAGGTGGACCTGCCCCAAATGGGAAATCTTGCAATGTCTCTCCAAGGAAACCCATCTGCTCCCCACTACTTGGCAGGGGCTCCATCAAGGGAGAGCAGAGACGGTGCTATTCAGGCCTCCAGATCTCTGAGAGAGCCAGCTACTTGCTCTTCTAGCAGGCAGTAATTCTTTAAGAAAGAATGTATAATTCATGAAGATTGACAGCCTGACCAAAGCCATTTATCTGGACCAGAGGCCATAAGCTCCAGCCCTGGAATCCCCTTGAAGCTAAAGACTCTTCCTATCCAGGATCAAGAGCTTGTAGGAGCTGAGATCCTGGGAAAGGTCAGTGCCACCCCAGAGAGACCCCTCAGGGCCCAATCTGGGGGCAACAGGCCCCTGGGTCTGCAGGTAGGTACTGCAGCCACCCTTGCCTGGCCATGACTCACTGCCACCAGTGCTGACCCACAGAATTCACAGGAGTGCATCTGTCCCTACCTGGACAGTGCCTCCCTCCCACACCCTACAATGCCAGCCAGGAAGCTTTTCAATGAGGTTTCCATTTGCTTGGGGTCTTTGGACCCAACTTACAACAGCACAATTGAGTTCTGAATATGAAGGCAGCAGACAACAACCTGAGGCAGTGATGGCCAGGCCCGAGTTTTCTGAGGTTGTTAGGAGAGTTGATCTTTGCTCCCAAAAGTGTGGGTATGGCATCTGCCTCAGCCCCAGCTAGTAACAGGTCGGTGGCCATGGCCACCTAATTGCTCCAGCACCTGGAGGCCAGCAGATGGCCAATCCTTAGGCCAAGGATCCCACAGCAGTACACTAGACAGCAGCACGGACTTGCTGGGTGTGTCCATCTTCTGTCAGGCCCCGCATCTGTGACTGCCCTCCCCTGGAATCTTCCCAGTGAGAGATGGAAAGTTCCACATCTGAGACCACAAAGCATGTCTGCTGCACAGCAGGACCTGGCTCCAGACTCCTATTTCTGCAGCTCCACGACTACCTGCTGAGGTAGGCAGCCAAGAGGCTGAAGGCCAGCACACCCCAGCTGACACTGTGGCTCACTGCACTGTTGCAGAGATCTGTGTTGCAGCAGGAGGCCCTGGAATAAGACAGACTCTCCTGGAAGCCAGGGCAAGTGTAAGCACATGATTTTATGACAATGGTTTCCTGGCCTGGGGGTCCTGGAAAATATAAGACAAAGAACCATTTACTAAGACCTATAAAGCCCATTGCTGCCCCTCTCAGCCCCTCTCAGCCGGCTCCTGCTTGATCCTTTCCCATTGTTTTCTGACCCCACTGGGACACATTAAGAGGTCAGCAGGGTCAGGGCTCTGTTTGCGACTGGGACTAGGTCTCAGTGTAAAACCTGATCAGGATCAGGGCTCAGTGTGGGAGCATGATGAGGATTCAGTGTGTGAGCACAGTCAGGGGTCAGGGTGAAACCAGATTCAGGGCTCAGCATGTGAACAAACTCAGAGCTTTTATCCACAGCTGACTTTTCTCCCTCTTCCTGTCTGAGAGCCCGTACTAAATGGGAACCATTTCAATCTGGTGTTTCCCATGTGCTGGCCCTGTGCAGGACAGGTCTTGTGGAATACCGCACCACTCTTCCCCAGGCCTTTAGGGAAGAGGCCCCAGGTTGTTCCCATTTTGGAAGAAAGACAGGGCAAGGCAACGGACAGCATTTGTCAGAAGCATTGCTGGCAAATCCCAGCACCTAGATCAGAAGCGAGTCTTCCCAGCCTCCTCCGACCTTACCCACAGGCCCAGCCCTCTGGGTCCAAAGTGCCAGATCCAGATGTTGCAGGAAGGGGACACTCACTGTTCCATGTGGTCAGGCAGTAGCGGGTTTGGGCTACGCAAGACACAGGCTGGAAACAATCCTTTGTAGCAGAGCACTCGTGACACTGCAGCGCCTGGGCTGGGGGAACACAGCTGGGCTCAGGGACCAAAGCCTGCAGCTGCACAACTGCACAGGCACAGGGTCAATTGCGCTCCCTGGAAAGCACCAGCTGACCAAGCTTTTCACTGCTCCTCTAGCTGTCGCCTCACCCTGACAGGTAGACAACTGCTCCCTGGGGTACCCTGGGGCTTGGAAGCAGCTCACTCTCAGTGCCCTAGAGCACTGCAGCAGCAGGGTCCCATGGTGAGGGCAGGAACAGCAGCTATGAGCAGCCAGAGGCCTCATCCCTCCTAGCACCACGGGAGAAGCCCACTGTGGACAGAGGGCAGCTCCTGTCCAAGAGTGACACAAGTGCAGCAGAGAGGAAGGCAGAGGGCCTCTGGCAAGCCCCAACCTATACCCTGGGTCTGCTGTGGGCAGCAGGGCCACATCATTCTGGGGCCCGTCCAGATCCTAAGGATGGCTGCCAGCATCTCCAGGTACCCTGGGTCCCCAGGACTGGGTTCCCATTAGCTCACCTGGCCACGTGATCAGGAGCAGAGGCAGCCACAGCAGGGGAGTCCTCATGGCTGGGCCAGGTGATAGGCAGGTAGAGCACATGGAGCCCTGTGTGTGGGTCTTTATAGCTAGGAATGTGGAGTGCCAGGTTCCTCAGTCACTCCTGCTGCCTCATGTGTCATCGCTGGGGGTGAGGTCAGACAGTAAATACCTCTGGGATCCACCAGGCCTGATGCAAGACTCCACCCACCACTCAGACTCTCCTGTTCGGGGTTCCCCTGGCAACCCTCCCCACCCTCGCCCCTCCTGGGCAACACTGCTCTGCATCTTGCCGGGGCCTGTTGTCCAGGGCACATTGTCCTCTTGTCCCATGCCACAGGCAGGGCCCAAACCAGGAGAAGAATCTTCTCACAGCTCCGGAGCCCGGAATCCGAGCGCCATTGCTGGCAGCTCTGGCTCCTCCTGGCTTCTCTCCTTGCCATGTGGATGGTGAGCTTCTCTGCGCTCTCACGTGGTTGTCCCTCTGATCTCCCCTTCTCATAAGGAACCAGTCAGCCTAAATCAGGGCCCACCATAGAGACCCCACTGTGCCACAATCACCTCTCTAAAGAGCCCATCTGCAAACATGGCCGCCTCTGAGGTCCTGGGGTTTTCAAAACCTCAACCTTTGAATCTGGGGGGACAGCCAGCGCATTTCCTGAAAGAGAGAGGTAAAACTGGGCCCTTTTGCCAACTCAGGTTTGGGGATGCAAATATGGTCACCAGTGGCTCTGTGGGGCTGGATGTTGCTGCCTCCCTACTGCCCCACCTGGCAGGGGGCGCCACACGAGGGACACTCAGGAGATGATGAAGTCTGTTCTCTACCCACAGCACAGGACCTCAGGATGCCCCTATTTCATCTCCCACCAAGAATGAAGAAACACAGCCAATTAATAAGGGTCTAGCAGTATGTAAATCTGACCCTGTTTCAAAACATGGAAACAGGAAGAATAAATTCCACTGGGTGTGAGCGTCCCCAGGAAAGCAGAGCAAATACTTGGGAACCTTCTGGACATCAGCCCAGCCTAGGCCTCCTGATGCATCATCAGTCAGGACTCCCAGGAACAGCTCTGGGAGAGTCTCAGAGCTGTGTGGTTTGTGAGTCTGAGGGTACACAGCTGCTCTTCACTAAACGTACCCACCATGACCTGCAGAGAACGAATCCCTTCAGCTTCAAGGAAGGGCCTAAATGGCAGTCCAAGGACACTGCAGTCTAGGTCTTCTCCCTTGAGGTTTCCACAAGTGGCTAGGACCCCTCCATCTGAGTGGGGGACAGATGATACAAGGATGCATGGAGGTGGCTGTCTGCCCCTGCTCGGCCCCCACCCACTTTGCAGATATATGTATGTGGACTCCAGGGCACACCCCATCACACAGTAGGCACTAAGAGTGAGGCTTACAGCAGTGCTCTTGTCCTCTGTGTGGCCCTGAGCAAATCTAGCCTTTGTATCCTGCTCTGTGCTGTCTCCCAACACACCAGTGGGTTTAGCAGGGCCTGGCTCACTGCCATTCTGCCTTCCTGTCTAGAAGGCCCCTTCCGGGCTAAACCCCCACCACAGGTCCTAGGTCCTAGCCAAGGGCACCCCAGCAACTCTGGAAGTGAGGCACAGCATAGACCAGGCCCTCTCCAAGGTCACTCAGTGGCAAAAGGTGAACAGAGTGGAGCCCAGATCTCCACCGTCCACAGGTTCCTCCTCCATGGCTGGTTGGGGCAGGAGAGGAGTGGGAATCACATTCCTTCCGGCACCAGGAGGGAAAGTATGTGTGGGGATAGATGTCAGGCTAGGAAAGCTGAGGGACAGGATTCCCTGAAAGGACTAGCAGGGTCAAAGGAAAGGGACTCTGTCTTTCTTCCCCACTTCCTGGATGCCAGGTGTGCACTTTGCTCATTCTGTGGACCCAGAAACTGAGGAGACCAGCTGGCCACCTGGAGTGAGGGCTGCATGCCACAGGGTGGTGGGAGTCCTTGTTGGACTCAAGGCCCAGCAGTGAGATAGCCTCCCTAGGTGCCTCAAGCTCATGCCTCACTCCCTTATACAAAGGTACAGCCAGCTAGGAACTTAGCTGGTGACCTCATCCAGCCAAGCATCAGCCTGCTGATGTGTCAGTCTGGCACAGCTCTGGGAGTCCCAAGTGACAGGGAAGCAGCACCCAGAGCTTGGCTGACAACTACACGCAACAGGCCTCTTCCCCGGGTGACAGGAGCGAACAGCGTGCTCCAGCCCTCTACATACATCCCCTGAAACTCATAGTACCCCAGAAGAAGCACTGGCCACTACTACAGCCTCTAGTCAGAGAGCCCACTGCCCAGTCACCCTGTTTGTGTTGTGCTAATTTCTCTGGGTTGGGGGAAGGGGAGATCAGGGGTCAGTACAAACAGGACAGCCCATCCCTAATAAAGCAGTCAGGTGATATCTTGACTCATTACAGACCAGCTAGCTTGGAATTTCTGCTTGTCATCTTTGTTGTGGCTAAGGCAACCTAAAAACATAGCACAGAAAGTTGCTAGGACTGTAAACATAGAAACGGCCTGGAGATGCCTCATCTCCATCTCAGTAACCTGTGGATCTATTACCTCCTGGCCAAAGGAGTCAGCTAAAGATCTGGAACTGGCCAGATAGTCTTGGTTTTCTAGGTGGCCCTGAGTGGCATTAAAGGTCTTTGCAAGAGGGAGGCTGGAGGTTTGGGGAGGCAGAGATGATGAGTTAAGGGCAGAAGAGAGCACAACACACCTGGGTGGCCTCTCAAAGTGTGAAGGAGCAGGACAGATCCTCCCCAGAGCCTCGGCACAGTTCTGCTGACACCTTGGCCCCAGCCTGCAAGGCCCACAGGTAAAGAGTACATACACCTGTGTTGTTTTAAGCTCTTACACTCATGGTCATCCAAAATAGCAGCCTCCGGAGACTAAGCCATTAAGCTTCCACTCTGCTAAGTGGACCCAGAGAAATGGACCCTGTTCTGAGGTTCTGTCCTGGGGGAGAAGGCTCATGTTCCTTATGACAAACACACAGACAGAGTGTGGGGTAAGGGACTCCTCAAAGGGATTCCAGCCCTGGGCCCAAAGGGGCCACTGCTGACTGTGCCATGAGAGACTCTCTTGCTGCTACCTCTATTCCCAGGACAGCCTTGCTTCCAGAGGTCTGTCCCCTTGTCCCCTGGGAGATCCCTGAGCCACCACACCCAGCAAGCAGGCCCGCTGTCCCTTCGTCCAGATGCTGAGTTTGGGTATGACAAACAGCATAGAGTTAGATCTTTGGTAGGGAGGGTAATCTATTCTACCAATCTGTACCTTGGAATTTAATTCGTTTTCATTTAAAGTACTTATTGATAATGAGAGATTTACTTGCTTACTTAACTTACTTATTTCATTTTGATGTTTGATTTTGTGTTCTTTTTGCTCTTCATTTCCTGCATTACACTTGCCTCTGTTTAGTTGATTTTCTTCAGCAATATTCATTTGCTTTTGAGTACTGTATATTCTAGTCATTTTCTTTGTGATTACCGTGGGGATTACATGTAACATCCTAAAGTTAAACACTCTAAATAGAATTTATACCAGCTCAACTTCAATAATATATAAAAACTGCCTTTAGAGCTTGCTCCCACCCCTTTCAGTTATTGATGTCACAAAATTACAACTCTATATATTGTGTCCCAAAAGCACACATTAATCACTCCTTTGTTTAATTCATTACTCTCTTAATCACATTATAAACAAAATTGGGAGTTATAGATCATTGTTACAATAATTTAATTTCATAATCGCCCATGTATTCAGCTTTACTCCTTCATATAACTTTGAGTTACCACCCAGTGCCCTTTCATTACAAGCTGTGGGGCTTCCTGAGCATTCTCACAGGCGGGTCTAGGGTAACAAATATCCACTGTTTTCCTTAAAATCTTAAGACTACCTTAATTTCTCCCTCACTTTTGGAGGACAATTTGAACTTAGGGTTAGTTGACGGTATTTTTTTCTTTCAGCATTTTGACTACACATAGCCCACTACCTTCTGGCTTGCAAAGATTCTGCTGAGAAATCTGCTGATAATCTGGAGTGCCCCTCATATGTAACGAGTCATTTTTCTGCTGCTTTCAAGATTCTCACTCTTTTCTTTTCCAAGATTTGATTGTAATATGTAGGTATAGATCTCTTTAAGTTCATCTTAGAGTCTATTAAGCTTCTTGGACATTTATATTCATTGTTTATAAAAATTGGGGGACTTTTGAGTCATTATTTTTCAAATCACCCCTCTGCCCCTTCTCCCTCTGTCTTCCCATTCTTCTTGGATTCCTACCTTGCATGTGTTTGTCTGGTGCCAGCCGACAGGTCCCTAAGGCTCTGCTAGGGACAGCCCTAACAGAGCCTCTGTCTTACTCAGACACAATAATTTCAATGATTCTATGTTCAAATTCATTGATTTTTGCATCTGCTCAAATCTGCCTTTAAATTTCTCTAGAAATTTTTTTATTTGTTATTGTTCTTTTCAGCTCCAGAGTTTTTTGTTTCCATTTAGATTTCCTATCTCCTTATTGATATTTACATTTTTTGTGACTTTCTCTGCATCTTCCTTAGTTCTTTGAACCCTGTTTTTTTTGTTTTGTTTGTTTGTTTGTTTGTTTTTTCAGCTTTATGAACCCTATTTTTAAAGACAGTTGTTTTAAAATCACTTGTCTGGCCAAATCAAATAGGCAAGGCAAGAAACTAAAAGGAGATGGGAGAAAAAGTAAAAAGAGTCAACAAATGGACAACAACATGACAAGAATAAGTCAAAATATATCAGTTGTAACCATCAATGTTAATGACCTCAATTCACCAATCAAGAGAAACAGATTGGCAGAATGGATTAAGAAGCAAAATCCAACAATATGTTGTATACAAGAAACACACCTAGTGCAAAAGGAAGTCCATAGACTGAAAGTGAAAGGATGGAAAACAATTCTCCATGCATCAGGAGTCCAGAAAAAAGCAGGGGTAGCAATCTTATTCTCAGATAAAGTAAATTTCAAACCAAAACTCATTAAGAGAGACAAAGAAGGACACTACATCCTTGTAAAGGGAACAATTCAAGAGGAAGAGCTGACAATCATAAACATATATGCACCAAATACAAATGCCCCCAACTATATAAAACAAATATTAAGTAACATGAAAAACCAAATAAGCACTAATACAATTGTAGTGGGGGATTTAAATACCCCACTATCACAAATTGACAGATCTACTAGGCAGAAAATCAACAATGAAATAATAGAACTGAACCAAGCTTTGGAACACATGGACTTAATAGATGTTTATAGAGTATTCCACCCCCAAAAACCAGAATATACATTCTTTTCGGCTGCACATGGATCATTCTCCAAAATAGACCACATACTGGCTCACAAAACAGGTCTAAATAAATGCAAAAAAATTGAAGTCATCCCCTGTTTATTATCAGATCATAGTGCAATCAAACTAGACATCAATAGCACAAGAAACTATAGAAACTTCACAAGCACATGGAAACTGAACAACACTCTCCTAAACAATCAATGGATTACAGAGGAAATTAAAGAAGAAATTAGACAGTTTTTACAAATAAATGAGAATGCCAATACAACATACAGGAATCTTTGGGACACAATGAAAGCAGTTCTACGTGGAAAATTCATAACATTGAATGCCCACACTAGGAAAACAGAGCGGGCTCAAATAAACAACTTAACGATGAAACTTAGACTCCTAGAAAAACAAGAGCAAGAAAAACCCAAAGCTCGAACAAGAGAGGAAATTATAAAGATCCGAGCAGAAATCAATGCAATTGAAATTAAGAAAACGATACAAAAAATAAATGAAACAAAGAGCTGGTTTTTTGAAAGAATAAATAAAATTGACAAACCCTTAGCTAATCTTATCAAAAAAAGGAAAGAAAAGGCTCAGATCCATGCAATTAGGAATGAAAAAGGCGAAGTCACAACAGATCCGAAAGAAATCCAGAGGATCATGAACACCTACTTTGAGAACCTGTACTCTAATAAAATGGAAAACACAGAAGAAATGGACAGATTTCTAGATACTTATGAATTACCAAAGTTGAACGAAGAAGATAAAAACATTTTAAACACCCCAATCACAATCAGTGAAATTGAAAATGTAATTAAAAACTTACCAACAAAGAAAAGCCCAGGCCCTGATGGATTCACTGCTGAATTTTACAAGACATTTAGAGAAGAACTACTACCATTACTCTTCAAACTTTTCAATGAAATTGAAAGAGAAGCTATACTTCCAAATTCATTCCTGGAAGCAAGTATCACTCTGATTCCCAAACCAGAGAAAGATACAACCAAAAAGGAGAACTACAGACCAATCTCCTTAATGAATATAGATGCAAAAATCCTTAATAAGATACTAGCAAACAGAATACAGAGGATTATTAAGAAGATCATCCATCATGACCAAGTCGGATTTATTCCAGAGATGCAAGGGTGGTTCAACATACGAAAGTCAGTGAATGTAATACATTATATTAACAAAGTCAAGGACAAAAACCATATGATCCTCTCAATAGATGCAGAAAAAGCATTTGATAAAATTCAACACCCATTCATGATAAAAACCCTGCAAAAAATTGGAATAGATGGTCTATACCTCAATTTAATAAAGGCTATTTATGAAAAACCATCAGCCAACATCATATTGAATGGCCAAAAACTGAAAACCTTCATGTTAAAATCAGGAACAAGACAAGGATGCCCACTATCGCCACTTCTCTTCAATATAGTTCTGGAAACATTAGCCACAGCAATTAGACAAGAGAAAGAAATTAAAGCAATAAAGATAGGAAAGGAAGAAGTTAAACTATCATTATTTGCTGATGATATGATACTCTACATTGAAGATCCAAAAAACTCCACCAAAAAACTTCTAGACTTAATTGACAGATTCAGTAAAGTATCTGGATACAAGGTGAATACCCAAAAATCAATAGCCTTTCTATACACAAATAACAGACAGACAGAAAGAGAAATAAGGGAAAAAATTCCTTTTACAATAGCATCCAAAAAAATGAAGTATCTAGGAATCAATCTAACAAAAGAAACAAAAGATCTCTACACTGAAAACTACAGCACTCTGAAAAAAGAAATCGAAGAGGATATAAAAAAATGGAAAGATATCCCCTGCTCCTGGGTAGGAAGAATCAACATAGTGAAAATGGCCATACTACCGAAACTGCTATATACATTCAATGCAATGCCAATTGAAATTCCAACACTATATTTCACAGAACTAGAAAAAAGAATCCAAAAATTCATTTGGAACCACAAGAGACCTAGAATAGCAAAAGCCATTATAGGCAACAGTCACATGGCACCAGGTGTAACAATTCCCAATTTGAAACTATACTACAAAGCCACTGTGATAAAATCAGCATGGTACTGGCAAAGAAATAGGCCTGAGGATCAATGGAACAGACTGGAAGACACAAAAACAAATGCAGATGTACTCAGCTACCTCATCTTCGACAAAGGAGCTCACCATCCTCAGTGGAGGAAAGATAGCCTCTTTAATAAATGGTGTTGGAAAAACTGGATATCAACCTGTCACAGATTAAAATTAGACCCTTATCTTTCGCCATGCACTAAATTAAAATCCAAATGGATTAAAGATCTAAATATTAAAACAGAAACATTAAACTTGCTGGAAAGTAAGTTAGGCAGAACTCTGGAAGACATTGGTATAGGAAAAGACTTTATGAACAAATCCTCAGTAGCACGGGAACTAGCAGAAAGAATCAACAACTGGGATCTCATCTTACTAAAAAGCTTCTGTACTTCAAAAGAAACCATTAGCAGAACTAAGAGACAATCTACAATGTGGGAAAAAATTTTTACCAGCTGTACCTCAGACAAAGGACTATTATCAAGGATATATAAAGAACTCAAAACAATCAGTCCCCCCAAATATAAAGACCCGATCCAAAAATGGGCATCCGAAATGAACAGACATTTCTCATACAAAGAAGTGAAAGCAGCAAGAAAATATATGAAAAAATGTTCCACATCACTGGTCATTCGAGAGATGCAGATGAAAACAACACTGAGATTCCACCTCACCCCACAAAGAATGGCTGCTATCAAGAAATCACACAATAACAAATGTTGGCGGGGTTGTGGGGAGAAAGGAACCCTCCTCCATTGTTGGTGGGAGTGCAGACTAGTGCAACCACTATGGAAATCAATATGGAGATACCTCAAAGAGCTTGGACTGGAGGTTCCATTTGACCCAGCCATCCCTCTGTTGGGTATCTTTCCAAGAGAACTAAAAGAATCATATCACAGAGAAGTATGTGCACCCATGTTTATAGCGGCACAGTTTGTAATAGCTAAATCTTGGAAACAACCTATTTGCCCATCCGTTGGAAACTGGATAAAGAAGTTGTGGTTTTTCTATAAAATGGAATATTACTCAGCCATAAAGAGCGAGAGAATAGATTCATTCATAGGAAAATGGATACATATTGAAGATATACTCCTAAGTGAAATAAATAAGTCCCACATGTGTAAATACCAAATAGTTTCCCTGGTGTGAATATTCTGCAACAATGCATAAGATTCTAATAAGATTACTGACATTTAGAAATGGGAAGAAAGGAGCTAAAGGTGTAGGGAAGGTGTGATACGTAGGGGAAGAACAAAAAGGGAAAAGAAAAAAATGTGAGAGAATGAAAAGATGAAAATAAAGTGTTTGTAGATGGGGAGGGGAGGAGGGGGTGAAGGGAGGGCAGAGGTAAGGGGAAAAAATGAGAATCAAGACTTGCCATGTAAAGGTACATGATCCCAACAATGAATGTAACTGTACTGTATCCCTAAAATGTACCAATAAACTCAATAAAATTAAAAAAAAAATCACTTGTCTGGATTTACCCCAAGGGTGAGGGCACTGCAAGGGAGTGAAGAGGGCTGTTCCCAGTATCATCGGCGCTTAAGCAATAATCATCTCCCTCCTCTCAGTTCACGCAGCTTTCCCAGGAGGAATTACACAGCCAATACCATATAATTCCCATAATGTCTAAGGATGGACATTCACCATGGTAGTGACAGTGACAGTGACAGGTGATTGTGGCCAGCTGAATACAAATAGCCTGGCTTCATCTAGTCTTCGTAATCTTACTTATCACTTAGGTCTCAGTCTTAAAGAACTTTCACTTGACTCTGCCTCTCAGCAAATCTTCAGTTTCCTCGCATAATGCCACTTCTGAGGACACTAAAGGCTCTTGCTTCCAATGTGATAATAAACAGAGGCATGAATCCTGTATGGCTCCAGAAAGATTTGGAAATGGCAATGTGGGTTTTGGCAGTAACGCTCATGTCCAAGCACCAGATAACTTGAACCTTCTTGTAAATAGCACGCAATTTGTTGTAAATCCATAGATCTTCACTGCTCATCCAATATTATGTTGGGAAGGCTCTTTGGACCAGGACCAGAAAGCGGGTACTATACAACTTCACATGGCCCAAAGAAAAGGAAAAGTATGAGATTGCTGAACCAATTGGTGTTGTATTATTTTGCATGGTGCTGTATAATTACAAAACTGATATTATCAATTGTCCTAATGGCATCTCTATCCCAGATCTTAGAGGTACATGAGATGATCTCTGCATTAACTTCAACTTCAATGCTCGCTGATGTCCAAGTCAATGCTTTACTGCATGAACAAATGACAGTGCTCAGAAGCGGTTTGATCACTACCTCGAAGAACTGATACTGCCCATCGTGGTGGGCTGTGCCAAGAAAAGAGAGTGACAGTGCCACATCATTGTGCTGATGGCTGAGGGTTCTGTGGCCTGGGGTGACGACCACCCCGCCAGTAGAAGGATATCCCCTACTTCTTCATAACTCCACTACATATTCATTGAGTATATAGAGACTCTAGATGTTGCTTAAGCAGTGTTAAAGGACCTAAAAAAATTCACATTGGGACTAAAGGTTACCCTTCTTTAAGGAAAAAAATTGAAGACCTGGTGGGTGGTCTGAAGTTATCTATAGTTGTGTGCAGTGTCCCTTTGTCCAGATATCATGGGAAAAGGAAGAATGGAGCGTCACCACATGGATTTCTAGTGTGTTCGAAGCAAATGCGTTATTAATATGGTATCTGCTAATGGGGATATCTCAGAGGACCAGGATGCATTAACACACCACCCGCCACAATTGGATGAATTTGACAGGCGAAGTGCTCTACTTTCTCAAATGGTTTCAAGTGACTTCCAAGATTAGAGCCTCTGTGGGTCCAGCCCTCGCCGGAGCTCTTCTGTGTGTAGGATGCGCACCACCAGGCTCCCCATCCTCCCTGTGGTCATCTCATCCTGAGTAGGAACATGCTTCTCCTTTATCTTTGTCCTTTCCTTGGTAGTTAATATGTGTCCTTTTCAGTAAGCCTATGTATCTGGCAGGAGGTCAGGAAGCACTCTGGCAACTAGGCTACCGGCTTTGCAACAGGTCTGGTAACTTAAAAAATCTGAGTCTGGTGCCGTTCACTGAGTCTTTGTGTAACTGCAAAAGCAGAAAAGACAGTCAAGACTACTTTTGCCTCATATTTAGCAAAGCAGTCCTCATCCTTTATACCCTAGTTTTGTTTTGATTTTTGTTTGTTTGTTTTATATCAGGCAAATGCATAGTAGCAAAGGAACCAAACTTAAAAAGAGATGATCTCTGTCTTCTAAAAGCAGGCATTGTGACCCTCACAAAAGTTTAATGAAATGCCATTCCTGGGGCCTCTGCAACCAGATTGCATCTAGGGTGAACAGGCTCATTCAAAACCTCCACAAAAATTCTTAAGAGCTGAAATTCAGTTTATTCATTAATGCAGTGAACAGTCCAACACCACACAAGACATGTTTTTTGGCAGAATGACTTTAACATAAGAATGGCTAGTTTTCTTAAACTACTTTCTCATAAAATTCTATAGGACAAGCTACCTGATTCTCCCAAAACTAGAGTCAGGTATTAAGGATCCTACTTTTAAAGAGTAAGAATGTTCTTTGTGTTTTTGTTTAGCCTTGACCTTGTGGTGATTGCTTAACAGTGCTTCCTCTGCACTTCTCAGTAGGCTTTTGTGCCATTACAAAGAAAATTTGAGTCACCTGAAGTTAGTGTATTGTGGATATGTATAACTTCTCCTATTATAGATTACGTGTTGACATTGAAGTGTAAATGTGTTGCAGCTAACAATTCAATTAGTTCTTGCTTAGGTCAAAGTTATGAAAGTGGGGGTGTACTTGATACTTTGTTCTGTATAATCAATTATTTTTCTCAGGCTTTCAAGAACTAGGCATCTTCCCCAACACTCCAAATTGTAAGTTACCATGCTTTTGGCCTCAACAAATGGGACTTAAGAAAGTAGAAATCTGTGAAGTTTCACCTGCTAGTGTCACCAAGTGGTAACTAAATTAAAAAGGGACCACAGATTCCTTCCGGTTGAGAAATTTCTTATGCATTCCCCCAACCCTGCCCCTACCTAGACTTTAGCATCACCATAATGTGGTGGCCCCTTAGCCATGCCTGCTCTGTTCCCATGGTCAGGAGAGTCCTCAGTGCCAGGAGCTCTCAGTTCTTGCAGGAACGAGGGCTGGGTTGTGGTCACTCCCTTCAGAGTCTGTTACTGGCCAGATAGGCAAAAGGTGTTTCTTGCTATCAAAAAAGATAGAACTTGGGTTTGGTGTCTTTTGTAAGTGTCCAAATAAGTAAGCCAGCCTGTTTATACATTTTCATAAGAAAATGGTTTTATTCAGAGTATCTTAAAGTGAATGGAATGTAAGTGTACAGAAAGGAAAGGGGAAGAAACTCCATGCAAGGGAAACCATTCATCTTGAGGCAGCCATGAATGAGTGGAAGAGAAAGGCTGTAGTCATGTGCTTTACATGTGTTAACTAACTGACTTCTCATAACAACCCTAGGAAGGGATGGCTCTTGCTCTTCACCAGAGAGTGATAATGGTGCTGATGGTGCTGATAATGGTGGTGGAGGTGATGGTGATGGCGGCAGCAGTGGTGTTGGTGATAGTAGTAGTGATAGCGGTGATGAGGGGGACAAGGATGGTGTTAATGACAGGAGTGGTAGATATGGAGACAGCAGCAGTGGTTACATGGCAGTAGCAGTGCTGAAGAGTATGTTTCAGTTTGCCTGGCATGAGTTAACACCAAGTGGTGGTTAAGATGCACCCTGTGGGACCCTAACCACTTGGACTTGAACCCCAGCCTTAAGACTCATTCTTAGTAGGACCATATCCACTTTAGTCATCTCAGTGTGGTTCACTTATATAATCAGCCCAGTGGGGATCAGAAGACCCAAGATGACTATGGGGATTAAATGAGGTAAGTACCACAGTGAGCTTTGCCTGGGAAAGGCATGGATGCTTCACAGAGAGGCATGGGTCTACTGACACTATCCCACACTTCTGGCCCTTTTGACTCTGTTTACTGTCTCCAGATTTCCATTTATTCCTGGCTGTATTCCAGCTCTGGTGACCTTTGCATGACCCATGCATTTGTCACTGAAATATACTTTGCCCTGCTCCAATGTAGGGGACAAGCAATCATTTGATTCCCAGCAATCAAATCCCTCTTTCCTTTTGTGTGACTTTTCCTAAAGATAGCGCTGGAATTCACCACCTGCTCTTTGGCTGTCTCCCCGACCAGAGGCTGTTGATCAGATAGGTTCCATCAACAATGCTCACTTTGCCTCACTCTTCCCAAAGGCAACATGCAAACCCCCACCATGTCTTGTAGACCTTGCCACTTGGCTGCTCTCGTTGCCCCAAGACTGTCCTTATCCAGACCTCAACCTTAAATCTTATGAAGACATGAAAACTTAAACAGTCAAGGCATTCTTGTATCACCTTTGATTCCTCAAGGCTCTCTCTCCATATCTAATTGTCTTTCAAAGCTCTTCTCACCCAGAAGCACACATCTGCACTCTGTTCTTGCTGCATCAGCCCCAGAGCAGATCTTGCCTTGTGCAAGTAATTTCACCTGCTCTTGTTTCTCTACCACCACCCATTTCTCCACTCCAGACACAAACCCTAAACCACACTCACTCAAAGCCATCCCTGGTGCCGTTTCCTGTGGGATGAAGTCAAACCCCAGTCACACTGTGTGCTTTGAGATTCTCATTCCTTTGCTCTGTGATGAGAAGAGGGAAACCTGGATCCACAGTTCCAGGTTCTGACCAACTCTACTACTTACTAGCTGTGAGATATTGGGAAAGTTATTTAACATCTCTATGTAACATGTGTATCTGTCTCACAATAGCACCTGCTTCCTAAGGTTTGGGAATAATTGGTGAGTTTGATACACACACATCCCTTGAAGTATACGTGGCACCAGTTTTCACTAGACAAGTGGCATATTCACCATTCCAGCACTCCCACCACCTGTAATCTGTGTGCCACAGCATAACTCAAGATGTCAAAGGTCTTGTCTTTACTGCCTCCTGGGTGGGGAGGGAGGGGCTTCCCAGAGCTCCTGCTCACAGGCTTATGTGGCAGGTATCTGTTCCCATCCTAGGTCACAGGTCATGCACTGGCTGCCCAAGGTTCCTGGACCAGCACAGCTTCCTGCCAGAGCAGGCACCTTGAGCAAGGTTGCACTGCAGCCCATCAACAAAGGGGAAAGAGTGACAATTTGTTCAGCAGTGATGGCAACATGCACCTTGACACCGAGTCACCCTAGTGTTCTAGTGAGTCACAGAACTCTGCTTGGCCCAGAATGGGACTCTGAAATCAGCAGCCCTAGGGCCCAGGGTGCCCCACCCCTTGTATGCACACACCCAGGGGACTCTGAACTTTGGTGACACAGTAGGAAACTGGGAAACACCTGTACCTTTTGAGGAAAACCAGAAGTGGGACCATCTGCATGGTGAGTGGGAGCACCCCTCTCTCTATGTGTGTGGGCTATGAGGTCAAGAGGAGTGGGGAGCACCAGACCACTGCCCACAGACCTCCATGGTTTAGATCCAAATGTCTCATTGTTTAGAAGGTGATTGGACATGGAGGCACTATAACTGATTTGCTGTTGGTGGAGAAGGTTCCCAGCCCCTAGTGGGAAATCAGAGGGGGCTGAGACCCTGAAGCTGGAACAGCACAGGCCTAAGTTGCCTGAGGCCACCAAATATGGAGGGTACCTGGACAGTGCCTGGGATAGGGGATAGACCAGCAGGCTGGGGATAATGACAGGAGAGGGTACAGGGTACAGGCACTGTCGGAGAGGGCTCTGTGTGGCTCAGGAACAGAAGGCAGCAGTAGGAGGGGGAAGGGGCTGGGCAGGAGATGCCTACCTCTGAAGCCCAAAGCCAGTGATTCTCTGTGCAGCTGAGGTGTGTTTTTGTGTCTGTGATGAGTCACTTGGTGACATTTCCCCTTTCTTATGGTACTTATTTGTTCCATGACCATTGTCTAGACAAAGTGTTTGTTGCTCAGGGCATGTAGCACACTTTGGGATGAAGGACTGAGGAAAGGGTTGAAGGCCACAGGTAGGTCCCACCTCCCTGCAGGATCTTCCTTTGACCATCACCAGTGTGCAGCAAGATGTCAGAAGCACCCTGGCCTCTGTTGCCATGCAGCAGTGGTTGCCTTTCCCCAGTTGCAACAATGAAAAAGGTCTCACTACACCATTCATGAGTTGAGCAACGCTGGCCTCACCAAGGGGGTAGGCTGAGGTTGCCAGTGAAATGTTCCGTTCTCATCCCCTAGAGTAGCAAAATGAGAATCCAGTGACTTCATTCTCCAAGTGACAAGTACAGGAGATAAAGAGGTGTCCCTCTCTCCCAGGTCTGAGAGAGCCCCCTGGCCCTGGATGGAGGTGGCCACAAAGCAGAAGGTCTCCAGGCAGCAGTGTGGAGGCTGCTATCCCTTGTGCTCAATAGGGGAAGTCAGGTGTTGAGGTGCAGTCCTGGGCATCAGGAGATGGGGCCTGAGTGTCAGGGGACAGTGCACGTGGGAACCTCGGTCTCCCCTATGGATATACTGCTGGGGGCTGCGGGCCACTCACCACCACCCTCCCTGACTTCTATCTCTCCCTTTCCCTCCCCAACTGCCTCATGACCAGGTAAGTGCACCTTGTTCTGCTGGGAGTCAGACCCCAGCTGTGTTGCTCCTGGGCCTTTGGCCCTGACCACAGAGGATCCCATGGACCCTCATAGGAGGCCTCACTGAAGATGGGAAGAAAACCCCAGCATCATGGCAGGATCTGCTGTATAGCTCCCTGTCCCATTCTCCAGCCTGGGTGACCATGTTACTGTAGGCACAGCCTTTCCCTCCAGATTTGTCTCAGTGTACCCAGCTGTGTGGAGTGAGGGTAGCTCCTTGTCGCTCTCTCACCCTACTCCATGGACTCCCTAAAGGGGATCTTGAGGAAGAGGAGAGTTGTCAATGATGGCTTTCTGGGGGTAAGAGGAGAGAATTGGGTACTGATGTCTAGGCCCCATGGGAGGGGACCATTGTTAGGCTGGGGTAACTAAACCACCAGCCACTAGAGAAAGGTCATTGAAAGAGGCTCATGGAGAGAGCCTCTGGTAGCCTCTGCTTCCATCGCATTCTTCCTCATCCCTGACATTTGATAACTTCCTCAATGCTTGGAAGTCTAAGTCCTTGGCCTGTCTAGCACAAATCTTTTGGGCCGGTTTCAAAAGAATTTCCCACCACTTGGCTCCTCTCAAAAATGTCCGCCCACTCCAGTAGCTGACTGGCTTCCATCCCCAGCTGTCTGCTGATGGAGCTGGGCTCAATCTCCCTCTCCTATTGCAGTAGTCTCAGTCTTCCTTACCATGCTAACACACATCCAAGTAACTTCTCTTTAACACATTTATCAGAATGCAGTATCTTTTCATGCTGGCACTGGTCAATTCCTATAGTCACATGCATCAGGAAATTGAGTCAAAACCTTCCTGCCCTCCCCACCCAGACCCATCCACAGTTGGGCTCTCTTGTTTTCATGCAGGCAAGTGCTGATCAAGATCCAGAGACCAGGGATATCCTGTGATTTAGTAAGAAGCTATGTAGTCTTTGTCCCCAGTTCCTGACAAAGAGCTTCAAAATCCTTGACATTTTCTAAGTGACATGAGTTTCCCTTGTTATTCATAGAGACCTTGAGTTTATACTAGTGATTTATCTATCTTAAGTGTTTCAAGAGAGGACTAACTGGGTCAGAAAAATGAGCAGAAATTTCACTACCTTGACCTTCAGGGAAAGGAGAAGGGCTAGGTCTGAACTCATTGATCATGGCTGCGCAATGAAACCCAGATGGTATCTGACGGCAAAGCTTGGGACTTCTTGTTGGTAATAAAAGTTCTGAGACATCCCAAAATTAAAAACTGTTCCAATAACAGCTTTGAATCGGGGGCTGAGGTTTACATTCCTCAATGTGCATCAAACCTTTGACTCAAAACTGCAAGGGGCCCAGCCTCCTTTCACTGTCCTTTCTTCCTGTTTCAGAACCAATATAAACAACTTATGCTTTCCTCTGTCCTCTGGATTTTAAGTCTAAAAGACATTTTTTCACCATCTTTGTCAATGATAGCTTAGGCAACCTTCCCAGAACCAGTTCCTTCTTTCTGGCCAATATTCCCTACAACTCAATAAATCCTTTTATTTTAGAGTTGTCTGGGTGCTTAGAACTCTGGTGCAATCTTAGTGAGGGGGACACTAGGCCATGGTTCTACAAGGAGGACCCAAGAGCTCTGTGGTCCCCTGGCCTTGCTCTGTCCACCTCTCCCATTTGACTATTGATCCTGTGTTGATGTTTTATGATAAAACTGTAATTGTAGTTAATTTTTAGTTGGTTGTGAGAGTCATTCTAGCAAACTATTGGACCTAAGGCAAGAGGGGCTCATAGAAGGCCACAATTTGTAGTCAAAACTGACAGAAATGTTGGCAGCCTGGGGCCCTTCTTCCAGCTGAGGTCTATAGGAAAGATGGTCCTCTTAAGCACCTTGGCCTTACTTTGTGAGATCGAATGCTGATGTAACTGAGTGTAATGGGTTTGCCCCTGAATGAGTGAAAGCCAATAAGCACACCCAGGAGATAAAAGAATGAAGGGAGGCTTGTTACTTGCAGCAATTAAGGTATGCAAAGAATATAACTCTCAAAGCAGTGCCTTCCTAAGTGTGCATGGAGATACATGCTTGTAATCCCAGCACTCTGGGAGGATGAGGCAGGAAGATCACTGGTTCAAGTCCAGCCTGTGCAATTTAGCAATTTAGCAAGACCCTGTCTCAAAATAAAACTAAAAGAAGGAGACTGTGAGCCAATCTAATAAATTCTCGCCTATATAAATACATTTTGTTGGTTGCTACTCTTGACTAATACCTTTTGTTATGTGATATATTTTCCTGAAATTAAAAAAAAATTATGAATTACACATACAAATTTTGGTCCTCCCTCAGGTTGGGCAGGGTAGCACCCACCATCTTTATGTGAGTGAGAATCTTCAGATCACTGTACCAAGAACCTGGCCTGCAGTGTGGCCCAAGATCACCGCAGATGCCTGTCATGATGGAACAGAAACCACCATGTCTACTGGGCCAACCTGTGCTCTGAGCTTGTTTGGTTGTAGCCTTGGCTTTGGCCTGGCCTCAGCTTGGCCAGCATATTGATTGGTGTGGCCTGGGTTTGTGCTATGTGTCTGGATGTACTTGGTATTAGATTCCACAAGCCCTTTGTTTTCTCCTTGGCATTCAGACTTTCACCATTTCAGTCTTAGTGGGCCTGGTTGGTGCCCTTGGACTCCATCCTTCTGGCCTTAGAAATGAATTTGACTGTCTTCAACTGTGGATATGATCTTGGCCTTGGTTGTGCTATTGCCATGGATTCGATCTTAGTTCTGTCCCGGGACAGCTACACACTTGATGCTTAAATCTAAATGCCTGCATTTATATACAGCCCTGAACCAACACAACCCTCATAGACAGCTGTTCTGTTAGCCAAGGGTCTCACTGGCTGTGTGCACTATTTACATCTTTATCAGTAAATCCACAGGGCAAAGACTAGAGAGGGCATTGGGTCTACTGATAGTGAGATACTGCAGAGGTCTTGGCTGGTGGGACAAAGCTCCCCTGATAACACACAGTTCCCCAGGGCTCGGGGACTAGGCTGAGGTTGGCAGTGTCAGCCCAAGACAGCAGGAGAGCTCAGGGTCTGGGCCAGGGACCTGGTTCAGCAGCAGCTCACTGATTCTCAGCTATCATTTCCAAGATGAACAAGTGTCAAAAGTTCCACATTTAGAAAAAAGGTTGGGAGGAAGACCCCTCTTTGCCTGGCAACAGAACTATATGGAGCAAGGTCTGACTCCAGGCTTGGCTGCAACCCTTGCAGTGAAGTCATGGCAACACTGCCATCTCCGAGCCCCAGGGAAGAAAAGGGAAGCCTGGGACCCTGAGGCCTCTCACATGGCTGATTTTGACATAAGGAGCATGACCCTGCAGGCTTCCAGGGGTGGGGGCTGCATAAATTAGGGTGGTAAAAGTAAAAAGGGGGACCCTGGGGCAGCTGAGGGTAGGGACACTGTGCCCTCTGCTCTTCTCTCTCTGTAACTTCTGACCTCTGGGCCACCTTGCTACAGGCCAGAGCCAGGAACACAGAATGTGAAAAGAGTGGAAGGTGGCACGTGGAAGGGATGGAGCACCTGTGCACTGAGCATCTGCCACTGAGTCCTGCTTTCTCACTGCCCTAATTCTGAGCCCAGGCCAGCTGGACACTGCCAGCCCTGGACTCAGGCTGGTTCCCCACTTGTTGGGTTTGCTCTCAGGCTACCCATGAATTCCCTGGTCCCTTAACCTTGACACTTCCCTAGTGTCTGACGGGATGCCCTACCTGCCCCCACTCCTCTCTCCCTCTCTCCATGTTTCTCTCCCTCTCTCCCTGCATCTTCCTCCCTCTCTCTGCCTCTCCCCTTCCCTCTATTCTTCTCACACCCTTATGACCCACCTCTGTGTCTCCGTCTGACCTCTCTCTATCTCCCCATGTCCATCTCGGCCTCTCTCCCTCCACATGATTCAGCCAAGCAATTCTGGATTGTACCTGCTGCTCACAGGGAACTCTTGGAGACCCGGGCACAAACTGGCCTCTCCAAGCAAATCTAGTTCTCCTATTGCTGGATGGACTCCTATATTCTGACCTATGTTCACACCCTCCAAGCAGCAGACAGATACACAAAGGGATACAACCTTAGAGAGATATCTGGCTCCAACTGAACCCAGGACACTGAGCAAGTGCCAAGAGGGACCCAGCAGAGGGGCTGGTGATCCTGCCTCCCCTGGCCAGGTCCTGCTCATAACCAAGGTGGGCACAGCCCAGGCTGCTTTCAACCAATGATGCAGCTTTGCAGGAGTGGAGCGCTTGCTGGGAAGTCATTATAGCCAAGAAGACTGAGCAGGCGCTATCCTGGAGGGCCAGCCAGACAGAGACTTGGGTAGACACAAGAACAGGCATCCTCAAGGCATACACAGGGCTACTGAGAGAATCCAGGTCAGCTCTGAGAAGGGGATCGTGTGGGGCCTGGTGTCCTCTAGAAGTGAGTGGATTCCGCACCACCCTTGAGGACAGTGTCCCAGGACTCACCTAGATACTCTGTGCATCTGTCTGAGTTTAGGAGAATGAAGCTAGATTTCTGTCAGTCACTCCTTCCAACCCCAAAAAAGTCTTGGCCATAGGGAATAATCAGGCCCTGGGGGACTGCAGCCACTGACAAATGGCCAGGTCCCTCTACTCCTATAAAGTCCGAGGTGTTAAGGGCTGGACCTGCGGGTGAGGGTTCAGACTTTGCTCCTATGGGGCTACTGGGGAACTGGTTCCTGGTGCCAGTGTCTGGGAAGGCCAGAGTCAGTCAGTAGGCAGAGAGGAAGCCACTGGGCCTGCCCTGGACCCCAAGTCAAGAGGGGGGCCACAGGTCCAGCTGTGGGAGTGGAGTGAGAGCTGACCCAGCATCCTACAGAAGCCACGAAGTTCCCTCCCCAAGCTGTCCAAGCCATGAGAAGTATGGTCTGCTGCTGTCCCTGCTGTGCTTTAAGCACATCTGCCAGGGCCTACTCCTGATCTCGTCTGATATGTGGGGGCCAGGTTGGAACACCTGAGGGATCAGTCTTCCAGGAGCACAGAGATCTTTCTGCCTGGCTGCCACCTCCCAGTAGGCTGTGGTTCTGTCTAGGCACCCTCCTGTGCCCCTGCCTGCATTACTGTACCTACCTATTTTACCACTCTGTGGGACACTGTCATGTCACCATCTGCCCACTGGTGCTCAAAGGCTGCTTCAATGCCCAGGTGAATACAGACCGTACTAAGGACAATAGTCTTCACATAACACCCGGAGCATGGGCCAGATCTCTGAAAGAGCCACCCAAGGCAGGTTCAGAAGGCCTTGTTTTTGAACTCTCTGGCCTCTTGGAAGGAGGGACAAGCCTTAACAGCCCCACCTATATAGAGAAGGAGCCAGCAGTGACTTAGAGAGGGGTCTCAGCACATGTACATACAAACATACACAGATGCACCCTTATACCTGCACGCATGCTATGCACACTTACACTCACACATATATACCCAGACACATGCATACACATATATGTACGCAAACATGCATTATGCAGACATATATGCTCCCACAATAAACACACACATAAATACAGTACATACCCAGGCATGCATGCACACGTGCACACATGTGGCCATGCCCATACATGTATTCATACAAACATGAACACATATATACACCCATACACACACATACTGTGTCTTGTTTAGAACTCTTTATGTTCATACATTTAAACATTGATCTAATACTTTAAAATATTTGCTCTCATGTGGGCCACCTACCTGCTGATTATGCCCAAAGCAAGCTATAAGCAGTACAGGCTGTAAAGAGTTAACCTCACAATTGGCCTGTTTAAAGAAGCGAGTCTGGCCTATATAATCCATGGGAGCATTGCAGATGACTTATGGGTGGGCAACAACCTTCTCCCGCCCCCGCCAACAGCCATGGCAGGGGCCAAGGCTGAGCTTCATGGCACAGCCCATGAAGCTGTGGGGCTTAATATGAGATAACATGGCAGCTAAGGTCAGGGTGACTCGCACCCAAATTCTGTTCCCAAAATTAAAACCTTCTTAACTAAGAATACAAGGTTAATTGCTAACCACAACCTATATCTAGTCTGTTCTGTTCCTCACACAAGAATGCTGTCTCTTCTTTTACAAGCCTTTCCTGCATCAGCAACTTGTCCCTAACAACCACACTTAGCCCCCTCACTCCAACTTAACAAATGATTGTGTAGCCAATGAACATCAGCAGTTCTGGCTGTTCAGGGTGTCTGCTGCTTGTTCAGCATTGACCATCCCAGTTCCCCCTTTCACTTTAATCCTGTCTCTGAGCCTTTCTTCTCACCTTGCACCAAGCAGGAGATCAGGATCCTTTTCAAGGGTGCCCAGTACTCTCATTTACCACATAAGGAGATTATCCAATAGTTGTTAAAATTTTAAGCAATAATTTATGATTGGGCTTGGCCAGCTGGTTTGCCTTCTCTGTAGCGGGACCCAACTTGCTGTTCTGCGCAGTGTGAGTTGCTGCTGCCCCAGCACCTCCCAGCATTCTTGCTCTGTCTTCCCCAACCTGCTGGCCCAGTCCCATCTGGTGTCCCACGTGCATGGTCCAATTTTCCCATGAGAACTCACAGCAGGCAGCTCCCAACAAGCATCCACCAAATGCCCAGGCCATTTTCATTTTGAAATCAGTTCACACATACAAAGAAGCTACAAAAATAGCTCCAAGTTCCCAAATTTGCTTCCCCAGCTTCCCGCAAATGCAAACTTGTTACATAACCAGATATGCGTGATCTGCATGGTTGCCCAGTGCAAAGGGGTTCCAAACATGGAACCCACGTGCAAACCCAGCCGGATGTCCCTGGTGCCAGTCCCTGCAGCATTTCCCATGGGACTCCTGGGCTACTCCTGCCAGAGGGTCCCTCCTCCTCACCCTGCCCTTTGTGGCTTCTTCATCTCCTGTGGCTCACTCCTGGGGTTTTGACCCCCCCTTGTTTCAAGACCCCCACATTAATCTTGCTGATGACAGCTCACTTTTAATTTATCCTGCTGCTTGCAAGCTGGAGACTCCCTTAGCCCACCCCAGCAGCCTCATCCCAAGGACCCCAGCCACACAGCAGGGTCATGGAAAAAGTAGCTTGCTTGAGTCAAAGTGTATTCCTCCTGAACTGGCTGTCCTGGATTTCAGTGTCTGTCCTGCTAGATGCAGTACAGCTAGAGACAAGTGCTCCCTGGGTGTACCCCAATCTCCCTTCTGCATGATAGGTGACCTAGCTTCCCCTCTGCCAAGCTGTGGGTAACACTTGACAGGAAAGCTTCCCAGAATGGGGTAAGGGGACAGTGTCCAATGTGGTATGGGATGTGGAGGCATATATGTGGCATGTACATGTGGCAGGGTGAGTTGTATACGTGGAAAGGGTATGCTTGTGTGGTGCAGCCTGTGGATGGGGTGATGGGGAAGGAAAGTGCTCATGGGAGTGGGGGACAGATATAGCCTAGCCAAGAAGGATGTGGTCCTGGCAGACCTCCACTTTCCTTTTCCCAGAACTGTGTCTTTGTGCCTCCCCGACTGGCTCCCACCCATGGTGGGCCTGGTGCTCAGCACCAGCAACCCTCCAGAGGACCAGAATAGGGCAGGGCTTAGGAGGGCCTGCTGGTGACCTCTGGACCCTGTCTGTAATGCAAGGCCCACAAAGGCAACCAGGGCAGAACTGGAGAGTGTGAGCAGAAACAAGCTCTCTCTTATCATGTTGAGAAGGGGAGCCACTAACTGCCTAGTAGCAGGAAGGAAAGAAAGCCAGTTCCTGCCAAACAAGAACTAAGCCCAGGGCTGCTGGAGACTTGGGCCTCTGTGGGCCTGTTCAGCCTCCTCCTTCCTGAGAGGACTGCAGCCCCAAGACTCTGCCTGCCCTATGCAGTTCCGAGAGGATGGGTGGGGACCCTGAATAAGGGACCCTCCTTCTAAGGCTGGCCAAGCCCAGCCTTCCCCACTTGGCAGAAAGGGGGTGGCTGTTGGTGGCAGTGGGGACTATGGGAGGGGCATATGGTGGCCCTGACCAAGGGAAGGAGGTTAAAACATGCACCCCACTCACATGGGCAGGCAACAAGGCAGCCCGTCAGTTTCTTTGCAGCCTTACTCATGACCAGTAGCAAACAGCCCAGGCTGGGAAACATAAAAACAAGACCTCCTGTCAGCCAAAAAAAAAAACTCTTCACAAAAAGAGAAGAGAAAGAAAATAGTTTTAATGTTGAATAAGCATTAAACCAGAGCACATATACATCTCAAGCCATCCACCTTTAGGTGACAAAGGCAGGCTCTCACAGTTCTGTCGCCAAATGTGGCCACCCACTGCACCCACACTCTTGAAACCCAACTAAGCTTCATCAAGTCTTGTTCATCTATCTTCCATGCTTCAGATCTGGTGGCTAATGGGTTTGGTTCCTTTCCTCAAAGAAAGGTGAACTTCTCAGGTCCTCACCAACATGGAGCTAGACACCTGGCCAGTTGACCCTCACTCCAAAGAGGAAAGGGAGAAGCCCTCCACCCAGTCTCCCTAACTGTCCTTTAGAATGAGGCATCTGCCAGTTGGGCAGGCAGAGGAAACATGTGGTTTGTGAATCCATCAGGAAGCTTTACATCTTTGAAAAGATTTGTGAACATTTCAAAGAGGCAGAGGAAGGATTCACAGAAGAGAGAGGTCTTGCTCCTTCTCTGCATCAGGGAGAACTAAAGTTTTTTTCCCTGTTTTAAAGTCTGTTCCTCTTACAAAGTCACATGAAGAATGATGCTCACCCCAGATCCTGAGAGACCACCTCTGCCTCCTCTCAGCAAGGACACTTGTGTTTTGGTCAATTCCTATCCATTCTGGAGCCCACCCTTCCTGGGCAGAGGCCTCTGCTAACACCAGAGGTGAGGGTTGTCTTCTAAGAAAGGGCTTGGGCACACCAAGCCCTGTGTATAAATAAGTCCCCTACAGAGCTGTTGTGTAGGAAATGTCATGCCCAGTGCACTAGTGCTGGGAGACAGGGCCTTTTAGGAGCATCAAGGCTGCTATAAAAGGGGCCCAAAGGAGTAACCATGCTCCTTTGCCTTTCTGTCACAGGAGGACACAACATCCCACATCTTTGGAGGTTACAGAGGTAAGGCCCCATCCTGGCACCAGGATGGACAGGCTGAATCCTGATCTTGGAGTTCCAAATTCCAGAATTGTGACAGAATAAGTCTCTATACTTTATAAATTACCCAGTCTGAGCTGAGGATGTGGCTCAGGTTTATAGCATTTGCCTGGCATGTGCAAGGCCCTGAGTTCTATCCTAGGCACTACAAAAAAAATTAAAATAAAATAAATTATTCAGCCTGTGGTATTCTGTTACAACAACACAAAACATACCTAGACACCAGAGATCCAGAGGATCAAACAGGGACATTCACACCTCCTCCAGTCACCACAGGGTAGGAGGCAAGGGGATATAGCAAGAGTAAAGCAAGACTGGAACTTCCCCTAACTCACCTCTTACCAGGTCCAGCCACTCATACCATAATGCCAATCAAGGAGACAAGCAGGGTGAAAGGAGCTTTAATCAGCATGGGAGAGACAGGTAAAGAGGATCAAGATCTGTCTTAAAGGCATTGACAGAAGCTTTGGGGTTTGATAGAAAAAGGGAACTAGGGAAAGGATTGGGACATTGCATAGCTAACAGGGTAGGTAATCCTGGGTCAAGCCCTAGTCTGGTTGATTATTTCAGGACTGGTTCCATGAGATGGCTCCAGAGAAGTTCTTATGGCTTGAGGGGAAATCTAGTTCTTATAAGATACTTGCTCTTGCTTGGGGGTGACCTCATTATAGAGTAATCTGCAAGGCTCTGTTTTTTCTTGGGATCTGAAGTGATGGCAGATTTAGGAAAATGATTGGAGACCTCTCCATGTGCTCCTGGGACTCTGGAACAGGACATTGTAACTACTGGCAACTGGACATTTCTGAAATTCCTAAAAATGCCTTACTCTTGTTGTCCTCGGTCTTGAAAGGGGAAGAGGCAGGTGAGCGAAATTTATAGCTTACGAACCCATATTACTAGTTTTGACAGACATTCCTTAGGTAATTAATATCAGAGCCAGGCAAGATCTGCCCCAGAGTTTTAAGGTAATATAGGAGACAAATATAAACACGAAAGCAGAAGCGCCATGCTTCATTCTGACAGGCACCCACTGGGCATCTGTCAGCCTGGCCTCTAGGTCCCTGATACACTCGAAGTACAGCTACTCTGTCTGATTTCTCCCTGCTATCCATTAATTGTCCAGAAGATGAATATTCAGAATGTATGAATTAATGAATGAATGACAAGTGAGGATTTAAGACTTACTGAAAATGTAAGATAAATGATGCATCTTTGTGAGGCATTAAATATCTCTTCTAGTCTCTCTGATTACGTTTCTGTGCTCCTACTGCTGTTTCTCGCATATCTAGCCACCATTTGTCCACCCACTCAGTCACTTCCTCTTTCAGCAAATATTCGCCACCCATCCCCTTGCTCCTGGGCTCCGTGCTAATGCTCAGCACAGACCAGGTCTCCCCCTCCCCTGTTTCTGCCCCTCTCTGCCCTGCTCCCTGGCTGTTCCATATCCCCCCACCCAGCATGAGGCCTCTTTCCAGCCCCTGCCCCATGGACAAAGGCTCCCTCCCCTAAACCACCTCTGGACGAGCTGTGACACCCCCATGACACTCCCAGGGGTCCCTCCCAGACTGGGCTCCTCCTCTCTTCAACCCACAAAGTTGTCTGAGCTCTCAGCTCACTGCCAAGTACTGGAGCTCCTCCTCCGAGAGGGCAAGGGGCCAAAGAGGACACCTCCAGATGCTGCACCCTCTCTCACATGGGTGTGTGCACATGCTCACACACATTCCCATGGGCACATTTACATTTAGACTCACGTGTGTACACACAGCCCGGGCACACATTGGAGAGCTTAAAAGAGTTCCCTGGTGTGAACACCCAGGACTGGGAACATCAGTGAACATCATTCTCTACCACAAGCAGGGAGCCAGACCCAGGGTGTGGCCGGGTGCCCAGTTTGCTAGGGCTCACATCAAGTTCATTTCAATAGCATTCAATTCTCAAACTTCATTTTTATAAATCACATAATTAGCTCTATTTTGCACAGAAAGTCCTAGTCAGCCACCTAAGAAATGAATGTCATATGCTAGGGCTTCTGTGTTGCTTTTCTAACTATGGATATGGAAATGCTTTGGCTTTTGATTAGATGTTAAAGTGAAAAACAGAATGATGTAAGGTAGAGCTGAGTAAGAGAGAAACACTGGCTATAATGCAACATATATTCCTTTAGGTGGATTTTAGTAAAAGAATGTTCAAAATGCAAAAATACTGCAGAGTGAAAGGATGTGTTAGCCTGTTTTCTGTCATTGTGACGAAGCACCTGAAATAATCAACTTAAAGAAGGAAAGGTTTATCTTTGCTCATGGTTTCAGGGATTTCAGTGCACGGTTGCTTAGCCAGCCCATTGCTTTGGGCCTGTGGTGACAGAACACTGTGGAGGGAACATGTGGCAGCTGAGAAGCAGAGAGAGAGGAAGGGATTGGGTCCCTCTTAATGGGCAGTGGCTGAGCTTCTTTCCACTAGGACCCATCTACTAATGCTTCCCCCACCTCTCAGTAGTCCCCACAAGCCTTCAACTATGGGCCTTTACAGGACCCTTACCCAACCCACAGGCAGGTGCCAACCACAGAGAGGGACCTAGTACTGGCAAGTGTGCTAGATAGGTGACCTGTCTTAGACCTGGATCATCCATCCCAAGGCCCAACAAGATCTCTTAGAATCCCAGCTGACACCTTAGTTCTGGGGTAGAAGGTTCTTGGTTCTGAGCCAGGCTAAAACCCACCAGGGAAAGTAACATTAGCATTTAAACTCAACAGCAATCATTTTAGCATGTTGCTGTATGCACCAGGCCCCAGGGGCGGACCCCCCCCTTCCAGAAACAGTGGGTGACAGTGGTGATAGCTATGCCCCTGTTGCTCTGTGCCTAGGTCCTACCCATTACTATTCTCTGGTGGCCCCAACTCTACAGTGGCTCTGGGCCCAAGTATTGAACTGCCCCAACCTTGTGCTGGAATCAAGTGCCAGCAGCTCCACTAGCCAGGTCTTGGAGCAGCTCTGCCTCCACAGCTCAGTGGGGTGTTGCCCTCAGGTGACACTCCGCTGTGGCCTTGTTTATGCCAACAGCTTTATTACATGGCAAGGAGGATACAGACCTGATGGTTCCTTCCAGCGGCCACCATCAGCCAGCTGAGGCATCTCCTCTCCACTGCTTCTACTGTCACAGGGCAAGGGCAATGCATTATGACCCCAAGGCTCCCACCTTCTACTGCTCCCCTCCATCCCCTTTGGAGGCTGTTTCCAAGAGTGCCCCAATTAATGCCCTTTTCTTCCCTTTCTACATTCTGAACTTCCTCTTCAAAAATCCTATGTTGACTCCCTACCCCAGTGGGATGGTATCATGTGGTGGGGCAGTGGTGACTAGGTCAAGAGGGTAAAGAAATTTACAAGTGCCCTCCCCTCTGAGGCAACAGTGAGAAGACAGCTCCCAGCCCAAGTCTACTGGGCCACGACCTTGGATTTCCATCCTCCAGTATTGTGAAACCCAAGTGTCTGCTCTTTATCAGGTGCCCAGTCTATGGGCACCCCAGTGAGCTAAGAAAATTGGTAGCAGAGGGGGTTGGTGCTGTGACAAATATCTGAAATGGAAAAGCAGCTCAGAACAGGGTGACAGGTAGAAGCTAGAATGGTTTTGAAGTGCACACAAAGCCTGCATTGCCACAAACAGATTTTTTTTTTTTTTATACTGGGGATCAAACTCAGGACCTTGAGCTTGTGAGGCAGGTGTGGTGCCACTGAGCTAAATCCCCTGTCCTGCTACAAACAGACCTTTGTTAAGGAAAAAAAAAAATAGTCAATGATACTTATTAAAAACTATAGCCAAATGCTCAGGATCATCGCGACACGCATGGGGACCGTGGTGAGGGACTGCAGCCAGGGAAAGGTGTCAGCTCCACACTCCACGCAGCAGGGCATGTGGCAAGTGGGGTCAGTAGATAGCCAATGACTAAAAGGAAGTATCCAAAGTAATAGGAGATTCTGGCTAGGCTTACCTTGCTGGAGGAAGATTGGGGCAGTTAGCCAGCACCTGGGGGTAGTGGAGAATCAGATATTGAGGCTGATCAGATATTGTGGTTGGGTATGTCCTGAAAAACTGACATAATGGGTATCTTGCCAAAATTAGATTCTAAAAAGAAAGGGACAGAAGGGCCCAGGAGAAGCTTCTAGAACCTGATTAAAGTTTGGTCAAGCAAAGAATCTTTGCCATTTTAAATGGTGATTATAGTGAGTATCCAGAAAGAAAAGAAGGTCCTTGCAGGGAAAGCCTTGGTCTCCTTAGAGAATACCTAAGTGGTCACGATTGGAATGCTGGTAGATATATGGACAAGGGCTGGGCCATAGCTCAAAGGCAGAGTGCTTGCCTAGCATGTGCAAAGCCTCTGGGTTTAATTACCAGTTCTCAGAAAAAGGGAAGGGAAAGGGAGGGGAGGGAAGAGAAGAAATATGGACACAGACCATTCAGACAAAAGCAAGGACCATGTGTGTGGAAACTGGAGGAAAGGACATCCTCGTTACAAAGTGGTGAAGAAATTGACCTAATTGTATTCCTGTCCTAGAATTTTGTGGCAGGTACAGCTTATGAGCAAAGGAATCGACATTTTGCTGAAGAAATTACTAAGCAAAGTGTTCAAAGTGTGGTTGGTGGGTTCTGTCAAATGTTTATAATAAAGTGTAGGAAGTGAAAAATAATTTAAAGGTACAATTTTTATTCAAAAAGGCAACAGAGCCAGGTGTGATGGTGCATACCTGTATTCCTTGCACTCTGGGAGGTTGAGACCAGAGGATTGAACATTCAAACCCAACCTGTGCAATTTAGAGATTTAGTGAGACCCTGTCTCAGAATAAAAAATAGAAAGGAATGGGGACATAGCCCAGTGTAAAGGTCCTGGGTTCAATCCATGCGGGGTCAGCCTCTATTCAGCTGAGCCCCAGGATGTAGTGCTAAGTTGCTGTGTCCCCAAGGCCTGTGACTGTGGAATACACCTGGGAGGCAGAGATGGGACAACAGTCAAGTGCCAGGCAAGGAGGAGAGGGGGGATGAGCTCCCTGTTTCCTCTCCTGGCAGACTCTGGGTGCCTGGCCCTCTCAAGCTCTTGTGCAACAGGCTTTTGTGAAGGACAGAGAAAGCTCTACAGGCCCTGAATAAACTCCTCCTCTGCCCTTCCTGCCATAGAACATAAAAATGTAGCATTTAATATAGTACTTCCTGGGTTTCTGTTTGTTTTATTCATATCTTTCTGTTATTACACCGTGGAAACTTGTTTGTATTGACTGTTTGCAGTTCACTCTTATGTCTCCAATTTCAAAATTCTATACAGAGCACCTCTCTCCAGCGCTCTGCTATTCTAGGTCTCATAACACCAGCTCACTGCTTCGGGCCTGCAGCATCTGGCCTTGGAGGATCATTTGCTGAGGATTTTCCAGGTCTTGGGATAGGAAATAGACTTCTGTGGAGCTAATCTGGGGGGATTCTGTGTCCCTCCAAATCTGCTTCTCACTGTGCTTCTCCTGGCACTGTCTTCCTCCTGGAACATCATCTCTAGTTAAGACCCCACATAGGTATAGTTTGTTAGCGTGGCACCCCTGAAACATGCAGGCATAGGAATGCAAGCCCTGAATCCTGAAGTACAGAGCTGTGTGTGCATCTCGGCAGGGCAGGGGTTCTTCCTGTGTGGAACCTACCTGACACGGGTCACTCCCTTTGCCTCACCCTGTTCCAAGCAGAGGATTCTGTGGTCAGCGGCTGCTGTGAGGGGCAGCCCTTCCTACAGGGCCACAGTGTCCCACCCTGGTGCCAGGGCTTGTCCCTGAGACCCCTCATGGGGCACACCAGGACCAATCAGCCACTTATTCTCAAGGCCTCCTTTGTTTAGGTGGTGGCACCACCAGCTCAGGAGAGGAGACTGTCCTTTATTTTTTGTGAATTCAGTACACTTTTCAAAGAATCCTACTTTTCTCAACAGCTTATGACTTATAGCTCCAGTGTTTCTTAAAAACAAAAAACTTCTCTTCAAATTCTTACTTTCTATTTCAAGCGATATTAAATAAATACTAGTACTCAAGAGAAAACACACAGCTTACCTTGGTTTCTCTGCCATCTGCTGGTGAGTTTGACCCTTAAACAATTAGGAGAGCAAACACTCAAAAGTCCTGTGATCCCTGCCTGAGAAGGACTAGACCATCCTCCATTCCCAGGCTGGGCAACTAGGGAAGTCAGACTGACTTTCTCCTCTCCCTTTTGGGATGCTAAAAGTTATCTGTGTTCCCCATAGAGATTCTACCTATAAGCCGAACACCAAAGGTCGAGGAACACAAAGACTGCCTCTTGTGGCTTTGTCACCCTTGTAGGTTGAGGGCATAGTTGGGGAGCTGTGCCTCTCCCCCACCTCATTTTCTTCGCTGCTCCCTAGCTGGTAGGCAGAGAGAAAAGGGCCCAGAGAAGCCCAGGACTTCCTGGTCACAGTCACCCACCCAAGAGAGGCCTAGAGCTCCTCCAGGGCATGTCTGTGAGCTAAGGTCACCCAAGGGAAACCTGGGAATATCGGTGAAGACACTGAGTGGTGCTGAGGACTCTCTGAGCCACAGGATTCCTGCCCCTCAAGCACCAGGTATGTCTGACTATGCAACAACTGTCCACTCACCGTGCTCTCTGCCTCCAACCTGGGTAGGCCCATACAGACTGTTTATTATTGTTATTAGTGTGCTGTTTTGACCCATGTTCCAGGCTTGACTGGAGGCTGGCCAGCTCATTAAAGTCATGATGCTTTTGCCCTAAACGCATCAGGGCCAGGTGTTCACAGCTGGGGGAAGCTCTGTGTCCCAGCTCACCAAAATTATTCAAAGTAGCCACAGGGAAAAACGAAAACCTAGTTCACCCCAACTGCTGGCCGTCTGCCACTACAGTTCCAGAGGGCTATTTCCTTGTCCCAAAGACTCTTGTATCACCCTGACTGGCAGACTTCTGGAGTTAAAAGTGACAAAGGGCTCTGCCTTCCATCTCTGAAATGTCACTGTGTCCAAATCAAAGGAATCTTTAAACAGGGGTCCAGGCAGCTTCTGGCCTCCAGCCCAGGAGAACTAGGCAGGGTATTCCTGGGGAGGATGGACTGAGAGGCAGCTTGTTACACTACTTTGAAGTTGGGGAAACTGAAGCCAGAGAAAAGCAGAGGCACAAAATTCAGTTATCCTTCTGGCCTTTGAGAGGTCACATCACAGGTGATGTGGTGATAAGGGCTTGTCCCTGGGAGGCAGACATGTGGCCCTAGGCTTCCTGGCTCCCCCAAGCACACCCTAAAATTTGTTGGAGTGATAAATCCAATCCTTGTATCCAGCAAACTTTTAGTGGGAAGCCATTATGGGTGAATTTGGTTCAGTCTATTTTAGGGGGTTCATTTTAAGGAATTTTTAGAGAAAAATAGCCATTCCTTGTAGATTTCCAAATGTACTACCATAAAGTTAAGGATGTTCTCTTAGTATTTCAATACTATGTGTGTGTGTTAGATTGACAGTTATGCCACCATTTTCATTTACAATGTGACTATTCTCTCTCCCTCCTCCCTCCCTTATCACTCCCATGCAGCTACTACTCCCATTCCGTAGGACTTTGTCCCAGTCCTGCCAACTTGAACCACTGTGTGTTGAAACAGTGTTTACCCACACACTAACTTCACACACAAATACACATGATCAGAGGGGGCTCAATCAAAGTCACAGCGCCCACAACCATGGTTAGCCCCTCTCTCTGGGAATCCATCCCCATGCATCCTTTCCATTCAGTCCTGTAGTCCTTGGGAGAAACAATGCTAGCAGAGGCTGCCTCCAGGATGGACTCATCCAGCCTAGGAGACCCTATAAAGGAAAAGCTTGTGGTCCAGGTGCCTCAGACATCAGCCCCTCTGAACAGTGCTCTGGGGATGGGCGAGGGACATTTGTGTATGGGCCACTGGACACCCAGAGCTTGACAACATCCACCTGTTTTCCCAAAACTCTTAAGTAGGGAGTATTTTCCTGTGTATCATGTTGTACCCTTTGGACAGCTCGTTAGTTGTCTGGACCAGCACTGTGCAGGTTCTGTAGCAAGGCTCATACAGTGTCTGCCCCAGCCAGAAGCAGCAAATAGGTAATGGGAAATAAGCTGGTGAATGTTTTCTGTTTTCTTTCCCAGCAGTATCAGCTACCCTCAGCCCTCCTGCGCAATCCTTGCTGTCAGACACATCATCAGCCCCACCTTCTGCTCCACTGGGACTCCTCCAGGTGGATGTGACAGCCACATCCTGAATTCCAAGACCTTCTTCTCCTGTGGCCCAGACAGCACTGATCATGGGAAAGGGAGCAATGGCTCATGCTGGCTCATTGCCAGGTCATCTGTTAAATACGAAGGTGATTAAAAAATGAAGTGAATGTTTACATTTTTAAATTTTTATTACAGTAAGAGACACATTGCCATTAATTCCCAAAAAATACTACCCCTCATGTCAAGCACACTCATCCCATTGTCCTGGATACATTCTGAAGTTGTTCTGGAGTCCTCTTTCATGAGTGTCTTTATGAGGCATGATCAAAAATATGCTGAATGCAGTTGCCCATTGCCATCCAACAGAAAGACAGGCTCATAAAACATTATACTATGGGCAGGGGATAAGTGGTTCTGACACCTGCCTCGCAAGCACAAGGTCCCGAGTTTGATCCCCAATACAACAAAACAAAACAAAAATTATACTGTGTCCCAGTTTGTCTTATTCACTGGATCTGGCACCATGCAACATCTGGCTCTTTCCCAAAGTCAAAGTGACTATGAAAGGTAAATGTTTTTAATCAATTCTGGACATCGGGGCTAGCACAGTGCATAATAAAAGATATTTGTGAAAGAAGACTTCCAGAACCACTTAAGAAAGTGGCAAGAATGACAGGATAAGGGTGTCTGAAGCAAAGGGGAGTATATTGAGAATTAATGGATATGTGCCTTTTACTGTAATAAAAAAATTTTTTTTGTCCTGGGGAACGAACTCGGGTCCTTGTGCTTGCGAGGCAGGCCACCAAACCGCTGAGCTAAATCCCCAGCCCTATAATAAATAACACACATATTTTTATCACATCTTGTATGTTCTTAGGTATGACTGTATTATTTTTGACAGTTATATGTAGAGTTTTTTTCACTATTTCAATTTCCTACATTTACCTTATATCCCATCACACAAAATGTCTCACAGGGTCTATTAAGTGAGATGGAACTCTTGGGATCCTGCACCACTATTCCCCCATTGCAAACTTTACTGAACTGTGCTGCTGGCGTCCATCCTGAGAATTTTCAAACATATGTCAAATACCAGCAGTGAAACAGGCATTGCTGGGTTTTGTTTTTTGGTTTTTTTAAGATTAATGTTATTGGTAGTTTTTTTTGTTTGTTTGTTTGTTTGTTTGTTTTGCTACCAGGGATCAAACTTCGGACCTTGTACTTGTGACGCAGGCAGCAGAACCACTGAGCTAAATCCCTGGCCCAGGTACATCTTTATATACACGTTGATCACATTCATCATAGGAAATTTTACCTGTGTTACAGAAGGAATTGGCAAGTGACACACAGAGAGGCAGCAGAATGGAAGTAAAATAACAAAAGTTTACCGTATCAATTGGGATCGATGACACCTAATGTTGGTGCCCTGATCGATACCAGTACTGGGCTACAAAGTCCCCCTTTTTTAGGATTTTACAGCTTTGATCTCATTCAGGTGGTTACACTGCGTTTTCACAGCTCACATTGCTGATATTCAAAACATGGTGGCAAGGCAGTTGAATTTCAAACCAGATGCAGTTCTTTGATAGGGGAGGTTACCTTTAAGAGTTATCTACTCTAGCTAAGGGGAAGGGGGCGTTTCTGGTCAGCAAAGCTAACAATGGTTCTTTTCATTTACAAAACTTTAGAGGGAGACTAGATGCCTCCCCTGCGGGTTAATTCTGAACTAAACAGAGCAAAGGGCAGAAGTTATCTTATACCGTGACATTTCTTAGGGTTTTGCTATTAAAGTGTCCTCTATCACCTGTACATAACACATCTTGATTCTTCTTTTTCTTCCCTCATTCCCCTCCTTTCCCTTCAACGCTTCCCTCTCTCCTTATTTACAAAAGTTTTGTTTTCCCTTTTTTCCTTTCTATTCTTTTTTCTTTTCTCGTTCTTCCTTTTCCTATCCCCCTCCCTTGTTGTGCAGATTTCAATATTTTTTAAGGAACATAATTTTACTTTTTGTTGTTTATCATCTTTTTCCTTTTTCTTCCTAGTACACGTTTGCATTACATAACAAATGACTACATTCCTTGGGGGGCGTTGGCACGTGCACCTCTCAATGCTTTTCTCATCCCCTCTCCCTTCTCTCCCCACTCCCCTTTATCTACTCATCCCCTTCCCTTTGAAAAACATCTAGCTCCCTATTTCTATCATCCTTTCATTTTGCTCTTTATTATATTTTGGGTTTCTCATATAAGAGAGACCATGCAAAATTTAAGCTTGTGTGTCTGGTTTATTTCACTTAACATTATGGTCTCTGTTGTACCAAGCCAGTGAGTACACCAAATACTGGGACACAGATGAGACTGAAAGAAGTTCATTTCACAAGTGCGGACTCCACACTCTAAGAGAAGTGAAGCCCCATTGCAGGATTGTGCATAGGTTTTATAGGGTTTTTCTAAACAAAAAAGTTCAAACGTAGGTCAGGGTTTTCTCACAACTGCAAGGGGGAGAAACTCCAGACACCTTTACTCATCTTACACTTGTCTTACAGGGGTAGTATTTTATCGTCACCTTTAACATCCCATCTGTTCCTGGGCAGGCTTGTTAATCAAGCTTGCAATTAGCGCAAGAAGGTTTTTGCAGTTTGAGCAGTTTTCCCTGATGTTTGATAAGGGGAGGAGTACACAACAGTCTCGGGGGTCAAGAGCCAGCCAACATGGAGTCACTTTAGCTCAGTCAGGTCTCACAGTCTCCATCTATTTTCCTACAAATCACTCAAATGTATCACTCTTGATGGTACAGTAGTACTCCATTGTGTATAAATACCATATTTTCTTTATTCATCCATCTGTTAATGGACATATAGGCTGCTTCCAAGGTTTAGCTATTATGAATTATGCTGCTACAAATATGGATATCCATATATCACTGTAATATGATGGCTTGGGAGGTTTTTGTTTGTTTTTTTGTTTGTTTTGGGGGTTTTTGGTTTTTTGAGACAGGGTCTCACTATGTAGATGAAACTGATCTGGAACTCACTATGTAACCCAGGCTAGTCTCTAACTCACAGCGATCCTCCTGCCTCAGCCTCCTGAGTGCTGGGATTACGGCATGCGCCACTAAGCCCAGCTTATAATATGATGTTTTTTACTTTTTTAGGAAGATGCCTAAAAGAGGAATAGCTGGGTCAAATGAAATTTCTAGTTTTAGACTTCTAAGCAATCTCTGTACTGACTTCCACAGTACTAGTTTACATTCCCACCAACAATATAATAGGATTTCTTTTTCCCTGAAGTCTCTCTAGCATTTATTATTATTTGATTTCTTGATGGTATCTATGCTTTCTGGAGTAAGATGCAATCTATGTTATTTTCATTTCTCTAATGGCCAGAGATTTTGAATATTTTTTATTGGGGGGACTAATTTTTGAATTCTTTGTATATTCTAGATATTACTCCTCCATCTAAGATGCAGCTAGCAAAATGTTTCTTCCATTCTGTAGGTTGTTACTGAAAGGGGGGTTCGAGTGCCCTTTCGGGTGTGCCTTCCCAATTAGGCCACTCACGCACCGAGAGGTCCAGCAGGAGATCTTTATTGTAGGGAGGCGAGACAGGAGGCAGAGGCAGAGAGAGAGAGAGAGAGAGAGAGAGGAGGAAGAAGAAGCAGAAGGCGAGAGAAGAACAAAGAAAGGAAGGTCCTTTTATCAGTTTGGGGTGGGCTATTGCTTATTTATAAGGAGTGAGCTACTTTTAACCTATCACAGGCCAGATTGCTTTTATGGGCCCAGTCCTGAAGACACAGGTTTCAACTTTCCTGGACCACTGTGGCCTTGGTGGGGAGGCAAACCAGAGATAAGGGCATGAGGTCATTTTAGGAGCCAAGATGTACCAGGAGAATGCAGCCTGTGAGGCGGCGTCACAGAATACTTTAACATGATCAATTCCCTAACATTCCCCACTCTTTGATTTTGGATGACAATCGACAGCCAACATGTCCATGGCAGGCAGGAAAAGGGGTGGAGAGTCTGTCTTCTGTATCTACTTCCTGCTGAATTGGGGCGACGAATCAACCTAGGGGGCAGGCATGGAGGTTGGCCGGCTGAGTTGTCCTTTATGAACATGGAATTGTTGACAGCAGCAGCATTATCATTGGAATTGTTGGTAGGGCTTCCTGAGAAAAGTCCAAGCACACAAATCAGTTAATGAGGGAGGGGAGAGTAGAAGATAATTTGTATGAGGCTGTGGAC
>NW_022900917.1:84023864-84039993 GCF_012274545.1 Fukomys damarensis
GTTTAGCCCATGGGCCTGGCAATCCCAGATCCCGCTTCTGACACCAATGAAAGGGGGGTTCGCGTGCCCTTTCGGGTGCCCCTTCCCAATTAGGCCACTCACGCACCGAGAGGTCCGGCAGGAGATCTTTATTGTAGGGAGGCGAGCAGGAGGCAGGAAGGCAGAGAGAGAGAGACAGAGAGAGAGAGAGAGAGAGAGAGGAGGAAGAAGAAGCAGAAGGCGAGAGAAGAACAAAGAAAGGAAGGTCCTTTTATCAGTTTGGGGGTGGGCTATTGCTTATTTATGAGGAGTGAGCTACTTTTAACCTATCACAGGCCAGATTGCTTTTATGGGCCCAGTCCTGCAGACACAGGTTTCAACTTTACTGGACCACTGTGGCCTTGGGGGGGAGGCAAACCAGAGATAAGGGCATGAGGTCATTTTAGGAGCCAAGATGTACCAGGAGAATGCAGCCTGTGAGGCGGCATCACAGAATACTTTAACATGATCAATTCCCTAACAGTTACTTCACTCTCTTGGTTGCTTCCCCTGCTGTGCAGAAGTTTTTTTATTTGGTGTGGTCTCATTTGTTGATTCCTTTTCTTTGGTACCAGGGATCCATCTCTGGACCTAGTGTTTGCAAGACAGGCAGCAGCACCAATGAGCTAAGTCCCCAGCCTTGATTTTTTTATTCTTGATGTTATTTCTTGTGCAACTCGTGTTCCATCCTTGCCTATGTCTATGCCTTTAAGAGTTTTACCTATTTTATCTTCCAGCAGAATTTTTTTAACATTTAGATCTTTGATCCATTTTGCTTTTAGTTTAGTACATAGTGAGATACATAGGTTTATTAGATTCCATCTTCTATCCATGCATGGCCATTTTTCACAGCACCACTTGTTAAAGAGGCCATCTTTCCTCTAGCATATGTTTTTGGTCTCTTCTTCAAAAAAAAAGTTGAGGGCAATGGCACCATACCTGCCTTACAAGCACAAGGTCCTGAGTTCAATCCCTGGTACTGAAAAAAAGAAAAAAAAATCATTGAATGTGCTTGGGGTTGTTTTTGAATCCTCTGTTCTGTTCCATTGATCCACTTGCTGTTTTTGTGCTAGTAAGTTACATCATTTTAACTCCCTTTCATGTAAGTAAATTTTGTGAAAAATGACTGCTAAACTTTGTCAAATGCTTTTTCCCTAATCACAATATAATTACATGATTTTTATATTTTCACATGTTCATTCAATGTATTATGTTGTTACTACTATTAAGCTATCATATATACACAATAAACCCCTCTTTCTCATGATACATTTACCAGGATAAGTAACTGAGTATGAATTTATGGCATTTTTATTTTTTGTATGCACATTACTCAAAAAATTAATTATATTTTTCATACTCTATCAAATTGTGAAATGAAATTCATATGTAAAATGAAGTGGAAATTTTATACCCCTTTCTTTTTTCCAGAATATTTTTAATAACATAAGACTTAGTTTCTTACCAGCTAGGAAGAATTTTTCTTTAAAACCAGTTAGTCTCAACACCTTTACAAGAATAAATCTTAACCTAAACTTTCTGATTTCTTCTTGTCATTGACTTAATCAAGTTTTGCACTTATTCTAATAACATATTTCTTCTCCATTTTCATTAAGTTGAAAATTTAACTTTTCATAAAGTTGTACATAATACAATGAACCTCACTTAATCGCTTCAATTTCTAAATTTATATCTCTGCTTTTGTCCTTTGTTGTAGTGTTTCTTAAATGTGTTCACAAATTCTTTGAAGTAGTGGAATCAGTGTCAGAGACTCAGGTATTACAGGTGGGATGTACCAGAAGTGACCTTGTGCAACTTCAGAGCCAAGGATATAAAGCACAAGAAAGCCACAGTTAGGCTGTGCTCTCTGAGATCCCTTGCTCTGAGGAAAGATATCAGCCACATGTTACAACATCCAAGACACACTGTGGAGAAGACATAGGGCCAGAACCAGGAGCCCCAGCCACCAACCAGCACTACCCTAGCAACAGGAGGGTGGTGGTTAGTTTTAACCTATTGGGTTAAAGAAGACGTAGAAACCATGTGGTATGTTTCTGAGGACACCACACAAGTGGTGACCAAAAAGATAGAGAAGAACTCGCATATTGACTCGATCGCAGACACACAGCCTTCAGTAGTACTGGTTCTGGGCTGGCTCACTCCTACTGCTGGGCAGGAACAAGTCTTGGCTTTCCAGGACCTCTGGCCAAGCACTAGAGAGACTTGTTCTGTGTCCTTCTGCTTCCTGGAAAGGGACAAGATCAGGTGGGTACACTGTGTTCCAGGCTGACCCCAAGGCCCTGGCCAGAGAAATTACTGAATGAGCCAAATTCTGGTGTTCCAGCAACCCTGTGACTAAATGGGTAAAATAAATGCCTCAGAGAGGAGCACCCCAGTGCAAGCTCAGCTATGAGCAGCCCAATGCGACCAGCCTCCCCCTACCCCAGCTTGTAAAGCAGTCTCCTGCCCAGTTTCCTACCCTAAGTGCTTGCTGGATGGCATGAGAGATTCCCCAAGCATCCGGATCCACTGGGCCCCCAAGCTGACTACAGCCTCCACAGCCTGGGAAAGGATGGGCCTCACCATTGCCTCAGAGGGTGAGCTGGAGGGCAGTGCACGCCAAGGCCACCAGAAGGCAAGTCAAAACAGAGGCTGAGGACTAGCCAGGGCCTGGAGGAAGAGCTGATGAGGAAGGGGCTCAGGAAAGGATCTGGGGAAGACATGTGGAAACAGACACAGGGAAAGGAGTCCCAGGGAAGGACCCCCAGAAGGGGATCAAGAGGAGGCCCTGAGGTTCCAGCATCATCAGAGGGAGAGATAGGCAACAGAGAGAGAGAGAGCAGGCCCCCTCTCATCTGAGAAGTCTCATTACCACCACAGCTAGTGAATTCTGGAGTCATGAAGCCCTCTGCATGAAGTTCCTCTGCATGGAACTCTGTGGAGGTCGCACCTTCCTCTTTGAAGAGCTCAACTGTGACTCCAGCTTTTAGTAGTGCCCTCTTCCCTAGGACCCACCTAGGCTTACAGAGATGCCTATAGAGACAAATGGGAAACACTGGGCAACTTCTCTCTCCGAACCTTAGTTTCCCCATCTGAACAGCTTCTGCCATGTGGGTGGTACAGAGAAAGGTAGGGCTTGTGCCAGTGTCAACCTGCAGAGCTGGAAAAAGAGCCATTTACAGCTGCCCTTCACATCCCAAAATAAAGCACGCTTCCCACTCTCTATTAGGCCTTCTAAGAACACAACCATTCAATGGTCCTTGTTAGAGTATAGTGAGGAAGACTACGACAGACCTCTTATCCTCACTTATACTTTCTCTTACCTGCATTCAACCACAGTCTAAAAAGATTGAATTAACATTTCCAGAAATAAGTAATTCATAAGTTTTAAATCGCACACTGTGTTAGACAGCTTTCTGTTACTGTGACAAAACACCTGAAACAACCCATTTAAAAGAAGAAAGTGGCCAGGCATGGTGGCACAGGCCTGTAATCCCAGCACTCAGGAGGCTGAGGCAGGAGGATCGCTGTGAGTTCGAGACCAGCCTGGGCTACATACTGAGCTCCAGGTCAGTCTCAACTATATAGTGAGACCCTGTCTCAAAAAACAAAAAAATAAATAAATAAAAAATAAAGAGGCTGGGGATTTAGCTCAGTGGTTCCAGTGCCTGCCTTGCAAGCACAAGGACCCGAGTTCAATCCCCAGTACCAAAAAAAAAAAAATTAAATTAAATAAATAAATAATAAAAGAAGAAAGGTTATTTGAGCTCATTATTTCAGAGTTTTACATCCAGGGTCACCTGACTCTGTTGATTTGGGCCTGTGATGGCACAGTACCTCCCCACAGGAGCACATGGCAGAGGGATCTGCTCACTTCATGGCAGAGAAAGAAAAAGTGTCAAGGTCCCAGCACCCCTTCGGGGGGGTGACCTAACTTCCCCCACCCATCCTCATCTCCTAAAGGCTCCACAAGTTCCCAATAGCACCAAGGCTGGGGATAGAGACTCCAAGGAGAAGCCTGGCTGGAACTCAACTGGATGCTCCAGTAGGGAGGGACTGGCAGAAAGGAAGGACTTCGCCAAACTGAAAGTGGTGTCTTCCTCAGAGCTGCCTTGGTGGGTCATTACCTGGGGTCTGCATTAAAGGAGGCTCCCTGCCCTCCCTGTGTTGCATTCACCACCAAGGGATGCAGCTCCACAAGCCCCAGCCTCCCCATCTCAGTGCAGTAGACCAGCCTTTTCTGTTTAGAGGAATATGGACACATGTGGCCCCCACTGTCCCACTCGGACACCCTATGATCCCGGCAAGGTCCTTGCTGCCATCCAGTACATACACTGAGAGATGCTGGCCTCAGTGGGGGTCCTCGGTCCAGCTGGCCACAATCAGTGCACTGCCCCAGCTCATAGCTCAGGAAGTTTGCACCTGGGGGTGGGAAAGAACTGAGAGTTGGAGTCCCCTGACCCTTCCTTTAATGCCACCCACATTAACTGTGACATTAAGCTTTGAAAGCCTCATCTCCTGAGCATTTCTATTCAAAGTGAATATGTGGGACATGTGGGATGTAGCAACGAGTACAGAACAAATTTCAGCTGTCAGGGAGCTAAAAGCCAGGGAAAGGTGGGTCACAAGGGACACATAGCCACACACTGGAAAGCCAGTGTTTGTATGGTGGCTGGGGTCACCTGGGGTTTGGAAAGCCTTATCAAGGTGAATGAGCAAGTCAGGAAGGCCTGGAGCAGCCTTGTGCACAAGGATTTAGAACATAATCCAATCCATGGAGGTGCAAGGGCCCTGGGTCAGAGTGTGAGTTAGAGGAAGAGTTGCAGTGGTTAGAACAGACCCTTATCAACACCTTGGACAAGCAGGATGTGAGGAATTTGCCCAGAGAAGTACAGAAGTAAATTAACTCTGCCTTAAAAAGAAATAAAATAAAGTATCCTGAGCCAAACAGGGGTGACTGTGGCCTTTGGACAAGGATTCAAGTTACCCTGAAAGCTATGTTCTTCTGTAGAAGAAGTCACATAAACTTTTATAGTCACAGAACAAAGACAGTCATAAATCAATAATACAATTACCAATTTCACGGCATAGTCTTTTCTTATTCTGTTATCTCACAGCATCTTAGCTTTAGGGCTGCTGGAGGGTGGAGGGCTGCTATACTCAGCAATAACATTCTGGAAGCTTTGCCTCATCACCAAGGGATTTAGGTCAGACACAAGTTGAAAGCAAATTGCTATTCAGGCCTAGTACAGCCCAGAATGATTCCGCCTTGGCCTGACACACTCCATCTCCCCAAACCCGGAGGTTCTGGTAGCTTCTTCTCTGTGCAACAGCTCCCTTAGAGAACCCCAGTCAAATCCGTGACACAGACCATGCCTGTGGGGGGAGGAGGCTCATTCCTAGATTCTGATGAGGACTGGACTGGGTGGATAAAGAGTAATCTTTGGAGAGGGAAAATTGTTAAGGCCATTAAGGAAGAAGCCCCAGGTCACACTAACGTTCAGCCACCACAGTCAAGTTCTGCACCTCCCTATTTTTCTGTGCCTCTGACATGACATCTACATTCAATATATAATAGGAGCATTATTCTTCAAATTATGATGATAGGAGAACAGCATGGCCTGTAGAGGAAAAGCCAGCAGACAAAGGAAGCAGGCATCCTCACCTACCAAACATCCCTGCATGATTCAACACATCTTCAATCAGACTGGTGATGTTTCCCTATATTCACAGTCATCTGTACTTTATGAAATACATTATTATCTTTCACTTCTAATTTTTCTTCTGGCCAGTTTTACTCCATGGCTATAACCCCATGTGGAGTGGCTAGCTCTAATTCTAAAAAGACTGGTCTTAAACATCCAAATAATTTCTTTTTTTTGGAGACAGGGTCTAGCTACATAATTCACTACGTAGTCTCACTATGTAGCCCAGACTGGCCTCAAACTCACAGAGATCCTCTTGCCTCCGACTGCTGAGAGCTGAGATTACAGTCGTGCCCTGCTACCCAGCCCATAAATCATTTTTACTCATTCATTTCTAATAATTCCATTTATCCTATTATTTTTATATTATCAATTCTGTCTAGGGAAGTGAATGGATAGTCACATTACAAAAGTCAGATTACACAGTATCATTGTGAACTACTTCCCAACAAAGTTAACCCTTTCCTATAGACCAAATATTGCTAGGAAGAAGGGTATAAACAAGAGGGGTATAAACGCACGTGAGAAGCCAGGAGTACATGGATTTTGTGGGGTTAGCCAAATATTATTTCTTAGTTTGCAAACAGACAGGGAGATGAGACTCCAGTAAGTGTTATTTGCCACACTGCCTATCTATTTCCAATTGGCAGAATGCAGGTACAGCTTAGTATCTTTCCAATGCCAGCCAAGAGTACTATGGGATATCTCATTATTAGTGCATGTTAGTAACACAGAATAGTGACGTTTGTTTTGGGGACAGGGTATCTTAAAGGCTAAGTCAGGGAACACAGGCTGTCAAGGCCCAGTGTCTTAAGTTACAAGCTGCATTGATCGTGTTCCATTATTGAGCCTTTCCAGAGGTCACTAGTCCTCGGTTTTGCATTGACCAGTGCTGATCAGTCTTAAAAATACTTAACATTGTCAGCAGTTCCTGCTCTGTTACATGCAGGTTCTTTCCACCTTTGGGTTTGGGAATTGCCCTGCACAGTTTGTCTAGTACTGTTTTATCCACCCTTGTGATACATAATTTTTAAGACCTTCCCATCCTTTTCCTTCTTCTTGAAATTATATTCCCTCTGTGTCCTGTTTTTAAAAATGAATTCTTTTCTACAGAATGTCTTCCTCTACTGACAGTGAATTCAGCTTGTCCTACAATTCCTAGTCTAGTAGCCCTTTCTCCTGTGAGGTTGCTTTTGTTTCCAGTATTTGGCCAATTTTGATAAACCAGCCATGAATGTTGCCATTGGAGACTAATTTTTTGTGTGTGCAGTTTGGGTGAAAAGAGCCAACCCAAAGTCTCTGGGCATTCTGTGAGAATCAATAGAACTGAGGTGACTCTAGAGCAGGTGAAAGCCCAAGTTGGGCACAGGGTTTCCAGGAGTCTCCTGGGCCTGATGTATTACTCACATCATGTGGAATGGGGCCCATCGAGTTACTCTTATGAATTGGAGTTTATGTGATAGTCGGTATGGTCAGGTCCCATGCAGGGGTTATCCAGCCAGGCTTGCAGTGCAGATGATTATCAGAACAGGTTATGCTGTGGCTGGAAGCATACATTAACCATTATATCCAGAACTTTGTCAACGAGAGATGAAATATGAAAATATTCCATCTCCCAACATGTTAGATGTTTGATATGCCAAGTTTGTGTTCTTTAAAATTGAAGAATGAATTCTAGGAACAACAGAGATTAAGAGTAGGAAAGTATTTATTGAGAGGATAGCTCCTGAGAGGCAGGAGGGGACCCAAATGGGTAGCCAGGGATGCCACATTACAGGGTGTTTTATAGAGCAAAACCACACCGGTACAACATGGGTTACAGCTACAATTAACCAGTAAGGTTACAAGTATAGGCACTTAGGTAATAGTGATCCAACAGGGAAGCAAGTCACATAGCAAGAGTACACAGACTGAACAAAGAACTTCTCAGGAAAATGATGGATCTGGGGGTCTCGGTCATCCACTGAGGTGACTGATGCCTATTTAGACTTTGCTAGACCAGGTGTTATCACTTCTCTCATTCCTTGGGGAAGTATGTAGGTCTGGTTCTTTTGTTGCTATCTGAAGGCCTGACCCCCAACTGATGTGTCTCTGGCCACAGTTGTAGTGTGTTTTCACCTTTTGTCCTGATTCTCTCAAGGGCTCAGCCCTGTCTGACTGCCTATTATATTTCTATCTCGCTTAGCTATCTATAATAATATTTTACCTCCATTACCAATAGTGACATAGTAATTCAATTGGTTAGATCCAGTTAATATATTTCCTTCTGCTTTGGGAGCAATACATTCCTCCCCACCCCTAGTACTGGGGATTAAAGCCTTCACACTGAGCTGTGGCTCAAGCCCTTTTCTATTTTTTTATTTTGAGATGATCTCTTGCTAAGTCCCAGCACTCTAGAAGGCTGAGGCAAGAGGAGTCCAGCCTGGGCAACTTAGTAAAACCCTGTTTCAAAACAAAACAAAAATTTTAAGAAGGAGGAAGTGGCTGTAGCTCAGTTCAAAAGCCCTGGGTTCAGTCCCCAGTATGGAAAAAAAAAAAATTGCAGATCTGTGGGGAAACTGAAACTCTCACCTGAGAATAGTATGTGGGGGGGGGTGCTAGAAGTGGAACAAGGAGTTCCACTCCTTGTTAAGAACAAGGAGTTAATCTATCAACTTGATGTCAACAGAAACCATTGTGACCAGATAGAGAGAGAGCATTCCAGCCCAAAGTGCATGTGAATGCCTTTTGATCTTTAGGAATTGTAAAATGTTATGGTGTCTAATCATTCTCTTGTGGTGTCTTTCTGCAGATGTTTCTTCTGTAGATTTTGCTGATAATGTATGTATAAATAACCAGGTTTGCCTCAAATAAAGCAGTCTTTTGTCTCCACTCTGCCTAGAGTGTCTTTCCTTTTCAATCCTCACTCTCTCCTTCAGGTACTGTTCGACTAGTGGGAGCTGGTCCCCCACAAGATCAGTGCTTCAAGAAAATTTGTCACCTAAGCAAAGGGATGAAATTTCCATTCTGCACAGTATACCTCTGATACCCGATAATCCTCTAGAAAAACTTACAGATGATTTTGATTACAAGTAAGCTTCTCTGCAAGAGCCATTCCTTCCTAAAATCCTTTCCAGCTTTCTCAGACTTTCATAGCATACCCAATCCCTTAGTTTTGTACTATAGCTATTTCTTTTTTGGAACCACTGTTATTATTAGGACAAAATATACGTACTCTCTTTCCCTCAACACAGTGTCCTATAACTTCCTTTAAAAAAAATGCCCCTTTTTCCTCCCATTAGAGCTGTCTCTCTTTCCACTTTTAGTTTTGGTTATTTATCCTTTGCAACTGTGTTGGGTAGACACCACAGCAAAGCAAATACTAGAGATCTTTGGTTTCCTCATCTGCCAGCCCCAGGATGGGATAAAAGCTTCCTGGGATCTCTCTCATCTGTTAATGTTGGCTGCAAACAGGCCCAGCCAGGACAGGGCATCAGTATCCATCTTTCCTGGCTCCTTGCCAGGGCCTGTCTGAGCATGCTCAGCCCTAGGACAAGACTGGGAGACATCTAGCATTCAATGTGCCCTCCAAGATCTAAGCACACTCACCCAAACCTTAGAATTCTCTACAATGTAGGAAAAGAGGGCATTGTAAAAGTCTACACAATGGCATCTCTGGCTGCAGTTGTACTGCTTTCACCTTTTGTCCTGACTGTCTTGAGGGGGTCCTTCCCTGGAGGTCACTACCCCTTGGTCCTTCTCCCTGCTGGGTGTCCCTCCTCCCACCAGGATCCCCTGTCTTTGGAGAGGGCCTCACTATCCTAGGACACCTACCTAGGATGAAAGGTTTCCTTGGCTGTGGCCAGAGACCCCCAAGTTACAACAGGCCTGTGCTTCTGATTATCTCTTGGATCAGGCCCAGGGGACAGACCAATGGCTGAGCCCTGGGAAGACAGGCTACCCATGCAGAAGGCACATCCTCCCCATCAGAGCTCATTTCTCTATGCATTCCTTCATCCATCCTTAGTTCACTCTTTCAGGATGCTCTGGGCACACTAGGCCTAGGGGATGCCCAAGCCAGGGAAGACTCTGCCAGAGTAGCCATGGAGAGGGCTGGTCCCCAGGCCTCCAGTGCCAGGACACAGGGAAGTGAGGAGAAAGCATTGCTCCAGTGGAGGGTTTGGGACTTCTCAAGGTTGGGAAGGGTTAGGGTGTGAGAGGCGAGAAGTGTCATTCTAAATGTAGAGAGAATTGTACTTCCATCGCAGCCTAAATACCCCCATCTTGTAGTGGGTATCTGTGTAGTTGTCCATGGCTCCTGCTAGGTGCTAAGGCTGTGCACCAATCTGTAGCACAATAAGGTCATTACCGCCGCAGCTGGACAGTGCTCACTGAGAATATTGGGTTCCCAATAATGATGGGATGGGAATGGAAGGCACAACTTTTCCCCAAGCCCATTCTTGTTTTGATCTTGCCTTTGCTATTTTAATTAGTACCTTCAAAACCAGTAGCTGAGCAAAGGGGGTTCGCAACTTTGTAGTACTGCAGCCCCCCTGTCAACCACTGCCTCCATGAGTAACCCCTAATAAACTCAGTTACTCACCAAGCTGGACTTGTCCAAGTCATTCTTTGGCCTGTCAGTCCCCTCTCAATTGGGAGGTGATGTTTCCTTAACATCTCTCAGAGTTGCCTGGACCTGCTGGACTGCTTACCTTGGCCTCTGGGTCCTCAGAGGAACATAAGGGACAGCCCCAGGGTGGAGGCTCAGGGAAGCCCAGGAGGGCTCAGGAAGTATGTGCCCCATGCTGCCTTACTGCCTCAGGTGGGGCCTGCTGGGAAGAGAACTGCATTGTGGAAGGCAGGGCACTGGCAGAGGAAGTAGCCTCACCCAGAAGGTCCTGCTTTAAAGTCAAAGAACAGCTCCACGGCCACAGAGGAAGGTCCTGTGCCTCCACCCACAGGATTCAGTCTACTCAGGCTATGGGAGGAAACTTCGGTCCCTTCTCCCAGCCCTGCCCTACCACTTCTGAGTATGTAGAAGGACAGTGGGGATTCAGCCAAGGCCAGCAGGCCCAAAACCGGAAAAGCAAAAACAGGGGGAAGACAAACCTATGAGTCATAAAATCATTCCAAGTTAAGTCTGTGGAATGCAAGGATCCGGAAATACACATGGATTGGAGGGCTGAATGCCTTCCAGAAGGCCTCTGGAGATTGCATCTCTCTGTGAGGGGTCATGGGGACTGTTGAACACAAGTACTCCTGAAGGTCACATCCTCAGACAAGAGCCAGCCAGATGGAAAAAGACCAAACACACTGGATGGTGGAGGACGGCAACTCGGACCACCAAGCAGAAGGGACCAGGAAAGCCACTGCACTAGGATGATTAGTCCACCCCAGAGGTACAGCCAGCATGCTAGTTCCCCCTAGATGCCAAGGCCTGCTGAGGTGGGTATTTCTGTGCCCAGGGAGAAAAGGACAAAAAGTTGTAGCTGAGGCCACCCCACCACAGGCCACCTTCACAATGTGGAGTCCCTCAGCGGGGAGAGCAGGTCCACAGTGACATAGGCCCATCTCACATGAGCCCACCAGCACCATTCCCAAGTCATACTACATATAGGGAATGGGGAGGCTGCCAGAGCCTCTGCTGTGGGTCCTGGCCTCTTGTGAGCCATCAGAGCACAAGGAGAATTAAAGAATAGACAGGAAACGAGACTTAGAGTGGAGAAGCTGAGCCTTGGGACATGATCAGTGCTGCTGATGACAGCAAAGACAAAGGCCCCCAAGCACATCCTGTATTTACTGAATGCAATCATGGGAAGAAACAGGGAGCTGGGTATGCTTTGAAGGCATCTAGTGATGGTATGCTGCCGAACACCTAGCATGGTAACATGAGGCAGGGCTGTAAGGGAGTAAGCACTGCTTATCTTGCTTGGATTAAACAAACAAGTACCGGGACCGGGTGCAATTAGCAAACAACTCATCAGGTCTGTGACAGCCATAATTTAAGGGAGAGGATTTTAATTGGGGTCACGCTGACCTCCGCTGCACAAAACTCAGCAGAGCCCTGCCACTTTCAGACTAGGGCCTAGGTTTCTGTGGCAGCCATGGGAGAAGGGGCTATACTCACCCAGTCCACCATCTGATATGCCCATTTGAGTCATATAGAACTTTGGTTTGACTCCTGATATAAAGCAATATAGCAGAATTATAGAAAGCAAGAAGCAGGTGCCACTCATCTCCTGCTAGTACTGGGCAGGGATGTGTGCTACAATCACAGATGGCTATTGTCACCACATGGAGTCCAGCCAGCCAGAAAGATCAAGATAATCACACTTCCTATGTTACATGTGCCCTAGAAGATGGATTTGCAGGCTCAGGCTGCCCTCACCAACACCTGAGGACAAGTTCTGGGAGCCTCACCAGAACCTCCCATGGAGAAGGAATAGCAGTACCAGCCAGGAGCATCCACTATGGGGTGGGCCTTGAGCAGCCTCCTATCACAAGATGTGTATGGGCTGCAGGGGCTGACCTAAGCAATAGGGACACAGAGGATTAAGCCAAACCAAAGAGGATGCTGGTCACACAAGTCAGATCTCCAGGTCTGGGTGTGGAAAAAAAGACATTCCCTGTGTCCCTGGGCAGCCCTGAGGAGGTCAAGTGGGAAGAATGGGGTGGCTGCAGACTCATGAAAGGACAGACGGTACCTGGCCATTCACTGGTGCCTCTATGGGAGAGACATGGGAGTTGGGGGCTCAAGTAGAGTACAAGTGTGTCTGCTACAGCATCACTGCTACAGGTCTCTTAAGGACCTCCTTCAGGAAACACATCTCACCCTCTCATGTCCCAGGGATGCAGCAGTTCCAGAGGCGAATATCTGAGGCAAGTCAGCTAATCTAACCTGTAAACATGCTGCTCACACAGCCCAAATCAGGCATAGCATGAAGAGTGCAAACCAGACACCCCATGAGGAAGTTTTCAAGAAATGATCCTACCAGTGACAAGCCCCCGCCTTGGCCATGCACAGCCAGGGTCCTCTAGACACAGCACTGCAAATGTACTTGAGCCTCATGGCTGGTCCATGGCAGTGACCTTGGACATCTAGAATCATGAGAGACTCCTCTTAATGTAGCTTGTTTTCCAAAACAAAGCCTTTCCTCAACGGAGCACCCATGGTCTCCTCCCACAAAGATTTACTGGGCACCTACCACGGAGCAGACATAGCTCTAGGTGCTGGACACACCAATGATGTCCCCTGTCCTGGGGAACTGACGTTCTAATAAAGAGACACAAAGCAAGAACAAAACCAAAAACCGAAGGGAAATGCCAAGTCAGAAGTGCATGCTCCTGAGGGACTGATAGTCACCAAATCCCTTCCAGGCAGGGGTTAAGGGGCCCCAGACCCCTTGAGGAGGTGCAAGAGACACTAAGGTGGAAGCAGAGCCAGGACACCAGAGAAGGGCAGTGAGTCATAGACTCCGGAACAGAGTGCCCACCTGGCCACCTCCTGTGGGTCATCTTCCATCCTAGGGACAGCCTGGGCAGTGGCCTCAAAGCTGTGGAACCCCAACCCATGGAGGTGACCACACCAGAGCCAGGACCCACATGGTGCCCCATCTTCAGCCTAAGAAAATAAGCCCCAGAAGTTTCCCAAATGGATCTATCCCATAATTATGTGAAAGTGTGTCCCTGGAGGCATACAAGGACACACACACCCCATGTACCTATGTTCACACACACACATACACACATGTGTACACACTCACATGTGCTATGTATGTGACATATACCCACACATGCATATCACACAGATATATGCACTCACCTGTACCATACTCACACCACACACACACACACCACACACTCACAAATGTACTCACACCAGGCACACACCCATATACCATACATATATACATATATGCACACCACACACACACACACCCTCCCACAAATCATACTCTACATTCAAACATGAACGTGCCCTAGTCTTGCCTCGGCTGGCCTCCTTTCATAGGTATCACAGCCCAGCTCTACTCGGTCTTCCCCACTATCCTGCCTCACAACCTGCCTTTGTCTCCCCTTCCCCGCCCCTCCTCTCTGTTCAGAGATAAGTAGCCCCTTCTGTGGACCCCCCTTATTGTCCACAGCCATCATCCAGAAGGCTGACCACACAAATCAAATCTCCAGGTCAGGATGTGGAAGAAAAGATCCTCTGTGTGTCCCTGGGCTGGGGAGAACAAATGAGCAGAATGGGGTGACCCAACTGCTGCTGTGAAAAATATGCTATAACAGAGTGAGGAGTGGCTGTCAGATGGCAGGTAGGCCAGGGTGGGGCACCCATGGGTCTGCAGGAAAGGGAGGTGGAGGTCAGACAAAGAGCCCAGCCAGGGTCTAGGCCTGGAGGACAACTCCTGCCCATTGTGAAGTCTCCCCAGCAGCCCCCACCCCATGAGGCAGGAAGCAGGCCTACACACAGCAGTGATCTGTGTATGCACACTGAATGAAACAGCACTTCACGGACATTTGGAGACAAAAATACATGATAGAGGGCCGGGGATTTAGCTCAGTGGTGCTGCCGCTTGCCTCGAAAGTGCAAGGTCCCAAGTTTGATTCCCCAGTACCCAAAACAAAACAAAACATGAAAGATATATATGGAACGCAGGTGAAGCAGTGGATTCATTCGACCTGGGAGGGGTGGCTGCAGGGTTGGGGAGCAGACAGGAGGCTACAGTCCATCCTGGTTGAGGTCCGGGAGCAGGGGCAGCAACTCCTTTGCCCAGAGGGAGAAAAGGTCCCAGGCAGATCAGCTGAAAAAGGAAAGCATCCAGAGGCGGCTGGCCTGCGGGAGGGGCAGGGACGAGGCCTCAGGAGGGGAGGGCACAGGTGCATTCTCCCGCTCTGCCCACATTGTGCCACCAGCCTCCAAAACGCGTCCCCTACACTGCCCAGATGGGGTCTGTGTCGCGAGCAGGAGTGTGCACTAACTGGAGGTCGAGACAGTAGTAGTTGCCAACTAAATTTTTAAATATATATTATATATGTCACAGACCAAACATGTTAATTCATACCCACCAGTTGTCACTCCCTGTACCTGCACAAGTCCGAGGAGTGAGACTTTATTTCTCCTTTCCTTGTGATTGCGGTGTTTGATCCGGTTGCCTCCGCGTTGATCCGGGGGTCCACTCCAGGCAGGCTTCTGATGTCTCATCAGGCAGAGTGTCGGGCTGTTTCAGGCATCCGAGTGCCCCGGCCGGCGGGGTTCGTTATTAGTAGGGCTCGAGGAGGGGACCACCCGGAACGGGAACGGGAACGACGCAGGAAGACAGGAACCAGACAGAGCTCTTTTAGATGGTCAAAATTTGACAATTTTTATTTCTCACACAGCAGCTTTTATGCAGGCAGGGATGAGCAGGGAGTTTCCTGGTTGCTAGGTTACCTAATTTAGGCTGGTCTAGCTAGATAAGGTAGGGCATGGCCAGAATGTTCCCGGGAGGGGTCAGAATGTCCCCAGGAGGGTGTAAAGTTCCTATCAGGGGCACACATACACACAGGGTGGAGGGGCACACACGGAGGGTGGAGACGCACAGGGGTCTTGGTCTCCAACATCCGAGTGGGACGAGCTGGTCTTCTGCGCTCTCTTTTATACCATTCTAACCGGGGGTCTGTGGCACTGGTTCGGGTTTTATCTCTTCACACATATTGGGGCTGTTTGAGTAGATATTGGGGCTGGACACGTCATAGGGTTTCACATTTAGATAACAGGGTTACAAGCGTCATAGGGTGATCTGTTGGGTTAGATATCTCTCTTACTCTTGGGGGGATTACGTATCAGGTTTTCCACATTATCACTCTTGGTGGGTTTCACTCTCCACTCTTGGGAAGACTCTGACACTGTACTCTATTTGGGAGGCATTATGTTCTCTGCATCCTATACATTGACATGTGCTCTCTACAGTCTGTCCAGGGCTTTCTCACAGGCGCAGGTGTGGGCTGCTACCGGCCTGTCCAACCTCACCAAGTCGGTCCTGCGGGGGCGGGGGCGTTCAGGCGCCACCGCGCTGGGGGTCTTGAAGGAGAGGGTCACAGCCCATCTCGAAGTATCACGTGGAACCTGAAGACGTTCACCAAGGGCTCACGAGCGAGGGAGGGCCGGAAGAGAAACCACAGTCGGAGGGGCGGGCGCCAAGGCCCAGTTCCGGGACCCCCGGAAACAGCGGCTGGGGTGGTGCGGGGGCGGGGGCGTTCAGGCGCCACCGCGCTGGGGGTCTTGAAGGAGAGGGTCACAGCCCATCTCGAAGTATCACGTGGAACCTGAAGACGTTCACCAAGGGCTCACGAGCGAGGGAGGGCCGGAAGAGAAACCACAGTCGGAGGGGCGGGCGCCAAGGCCCAGTTCCGGGACCCCCGGAAACAGCGGCTGGGGTGGTGTT
>NW_022900917.1:84040340-84045091 GCF_012274545.1 Fukomys damarensis
GGGGGCCTGGAAAGGTGGGAGCGAGCTCGGGGAGACGCGGGTCTGGGGTCTGGGCGGCCAGAGGGCCGGTCTCCAGGCGGAGCCTCCGCTCCCTCCCCCACCCCATCCCCGAGTATTTCCCGAGGTCTGGACTGGAAGGAGGGCAGGGGTTTGCGCGGCCACTGGGGCCCATCGGCCAACTCTCCAGCGTGGAACAGACTGGCGGTTGGAGGGGTGCAGGATCTTTGGGAAACCCTTATCGGGAAAGGGAAGATTACCGGCCCAATGATTGATTACCCTGGGACTGAGTCCTGCCCCAGGGAAGAGGGAAGAATCTTGTATTGGGGCCAGATTATGCATGCAAATAAAGTGCTCGGCCTCACCTGGACCCTTCTATCCCTGGAGACTCGACAGGCACCTACTTCTCTTGCTGGTCACTCAGGAGTCAGCTCTGGGAGGCCGGGGATTGTTCTGGTTCTGGGGTCCCAGGCGGCTATGCCTAGGCCCTGCTGGCTGCCCCTGCCATAGGGAGCATCAGACTCACCCTATCCTGCTAGTGCCCTGCAGGGCCCAGTGGGTGCTTCACCGTGAACAGGGAGGGATGCCACTCGACCTGTTTGTGCCTGTGCATGCTAGAGCTTCCTTGGCCACAGCTCAGAGCTCCTCTAGGCAAAAGCCTCACTTTCTGGAAGAGGAATCAGAGACTCTCCTCCCTGGTCTGAGGCAGGAGCAGTCTCCGCCAGGTTGGCACTGATGTTGGCTCTGATTTTGACCATCTGGAGCACTTTTCCAACTCAAGTATGTTGCCAGACCAGTGGAGTGAGGGGTTTGGTCATAGAACTAAACCTGGGCCCTGAATTTGTTCACCCACCTGCCATCAAGTAAGAGAAAAGCTAATTTAAAAAATGGAAAAATTAATTTACTCATAATTTGGCCAAATTGGGAGGACAGCTGGTCCACCCTTCTCCAGCAACAGAAGCTCACTCCAATGTGCGGGGCCCAGGCTGGGAACGTTGAGTCCTCCTTGGCCCCAGGGACTGGGGGGGGCGGGTTAGGGCGAGGTCTGCTTTTAGCTGGAGGAAGCTGGAAAAACAACTTTTTTTTAAATCCTAATTTTTAAAGATCCATTTTAACCTTTCAGATACAGGCTGAAGTCCAGGTGTAGAAAGGAGAGACCCCAGACTCATTCTCAGAGGGCTGGCCTGTGCTCCCCCACTTGGGGCCCTGGCCATCCCAGATATGAACTCCCCAGCATTCCTTTTCCCTGCCCTAGGGTGTTAGGAGTAAATCCTGCACAGCAATCAGGTGTCCCCACCTAAGGAGGACTTTTGTGCCCTTGTTGCTATCTCCTTTAAGCTGCCTTCCAGCCATGGAGGGTGGTAGAAGAGTGTTATTGAGGGCACCCCTGTGGAAACACAGGAAAAAGAAAGAATAGACCCCCATTCCCTTATCCAGTGGGAACAACCTAGGGCCCCATTCCCCACTGTGGCCCCCAGGTCTCTACCTCAGGAGTGGCCTGGACTGTAGGCACCCAACTAGCCAATATTATTTCTGATCACCATTCCTCTACCTCAGGACCACCAATGGGCCTACTCCCAGGGCTTCTGTTTCTGTTGGATTCTGAAAGTGCTATTCCCAGATTTGGGGGTGGGGGTTTGTAACTAGCTGGATACTGGCAGGTCCCTGTACAGAATGGGGGCAAATGACCCCTGGGAAGAGAGAGGTGTGCCTAGTCACCTGGCATTGTCTGAGCTCTGAGCTGGGACAATAGCCATGGGTGGGCACCCTGGCCCTCTAACAGTTGCATCTCTCACAGCCACAGTGGGACCAGCTTCTTTTGCTTTGTAAGCCCTCCACAGATGTTTGTTCCCTCAAGCATGAAGGTCTTCCTATCAGCACTGCTAGCCACCCTCCTGTGTGTGGAGCAAGGTATGGTGCCTGGGCCCCTGGACTTCTTCATAGGCCAAGCCCTCCTGGATCCCCTCCTGCCTCTGCCCTAAACAGAAACCAAAACCCCTTCTAGGCCAGCTTCCATAGGACTTTCTGGGTACTCCTGGCCCCTCTAGAAATCTCAGTGCTGCCTTGGCCATACTGTTGTCACCCTGTATTTGAGTTTGGGAGGGCCACGGTCTGGTGTCACCAATAAATGTTCATAAGCAATTGGGTGTTGAGGGCCAGAGCCAGGAGGGCACACTGGAAGGCCTCCCCCTGGGTGAGAGAGGCATAGCCTGCAGCATTTCCCTCCTTCTGCAGCCCACTCCCTGATGTGCTTTTCCTGCACTGAACAGAAGAGCAATTTCTACTGCCTGAAGCCAACCATGTGCTCAGACTCTGACAACTACTGTGTGACCTTCTCTGCCTCCGGTGGCATTGGTAAGTGCTAGTAAGGAGTGGCCAGGCCTCAGTGCCACTGTCCCCATCTGGCCATTCCCTCAGCTTGAGGCCAGGGCTCTAGGAGCTGTTCCTATCACCTGTGGTCAGTCTGTCCCCTCAACAGCCTCTTTTTCCACGCAGGGAAACTTGTGGACTTCGGATACTCTCTGAGCAAGGGCTGCTCCCCTACCTGCCCTGGCCCAAGCATTAACCTCGGCGTGGTAAATGTGGACACCAGATGCTGCCAGAGCTTCCTATGCAACTTCAGCGCTGCTGGAGGTGGGCCTCAGGCTAATACCCTGCTGCTGGGCCTTGGGCTTCTGCTCAGTCTACTGTCGGCTTTGCTGCGACTGGGCCCCTGAACTCCTTTACCCAGTGTCCCATGCTCCCTCAGCTCAGGAAGAAAAGCCCAGCCCCTTCCAGACTCCAGGAGGCTGTTAGAGCATCCAGTTCCTCCTGATTCCTACTCATCCCCTGGGCCCCAGGGCCCAGCCCACCCCTGCACTCACACCACCCTTTCCCCAGGGCCAGCCACCTCACTTCTTAGCCTAGTCATGTCCCTCTGAAGCCTTAGGATCTTAGCGACATGACTTAGTCTTGTAGATGCACAGGAGGAACACCAAAACCCGAGGTCCTTTTGGCAGGCTGTTGAAGGACATTTTGGGGACAACAGGAACAAGGGTCAGGCCCAGTGGTCACACCCCAGAAAGCCCCTTATCCTGGAATTTCTACACACACAATGTACTAACTTTAGGGGTAATCTTTGAGGGAACTATCAGTGCCCTCAGCTCCAGGCACCCACCCCAGATTCTGCTGAGCCCGCCTGCCCCACCCCCACATGGGCGCCCTCCCATTGCTTTTGGTGCCTCAAATAAATGGTTTCTACCCCTTGCTCTGCATTGCTGTCCTTGTGCCCCTGCCCTTTGTTAAAGGCCCCTCCCAGCAGGACGTATGTTGGGGAAGGAGAAGCAGAGATCCTCAGGTTCAGAAGGGCCTGGGTATCCTCCCTGGTACAGCCCCAAACTAAGGCCCACTGGGGCGGTGGGGGAGGATAAGAGCCCCTTAAGTCCATAGCCAGCTGCTTAAGAGGTCTAAAAGGGAGCCTCAACCAAGGGACTTAAAACAAGGTCAAGGAAGAAGGTCATGGTCCCCAGTTTGGGGATGTGGGAGCCAATGGTGCTTCAGCTAGCCTGGGTTTGAGGAAGGCACTGTCTCAGGTGCAGCTGTCCCAAGGCCTGTGGGAAGAGCAGGCCAGGCCGGACACAGTGCCTCTTCGCCAGATCCATGTCATCCCAGGAACTGAAGTGGCTTGCATATGACCACTTGCCCTTTGCAGATTAAACGTGGTCTGAGCTCACAGGAAACGTGGCCCACAGTTGTGCCCAGCCCATGGAGTTCTTGGCAATGGGCTGGTCAGGAGGAGGGAGCAGGAACATGCAGGAAGCTTCTCCTTGAGCCTGGATGCCCTTTGCAGATAGGTGTTTTGTAGACACTCCCCAGGTCTCAGGTTGGTGAAGACATAATGGGTAGGATCTGCTCCAGAACTCTGTTCTGGCTGTTCCTTGGTGTCAGATGAGGAGCCTGCAGTGAGATGGGACCTGCCTGTGGCTGTGATCATGATCCTTTTCCCCACTCCATCTAAAACTGTGCCACATGGCCAGAGCAACAACCACTCAGGACAGTAGGCATGGAACACATAAGTGCATTAAAAAAAAGAGGAAATATCACCAAACACCTCACCACAAACACAAATAGAACACCTCAGCCTACAGCCCAGGAAACCCCTCCCTCTTGAGTCAGATGACCCAGTAACATCACAGACACCTTTAAAAACAGCCTGAAATGTGTAAAACAAGCAGGTGATTGAACCTCTGGGCAGCTGTCTGGCTGCCTGCAACTCATTGCTCCAGAGTGGGCTTTTCACCCATGCTTCCACCTCTGCTGCCATTGTCACACATCCCCTTAGCATTCTGCCTTAGGATGTATCTGATTTTAAGCTCCTGTCTCTGTCTCCAGGTGGCAAATGGGGTCTGGGTCTTAAGAACACCACACTGCAGAGGAATGGTGGTCTTCGTCAAGGCTCAGGGTGGGCACCTGAACCCTGCAATCTTAAGTGTCCAGCAGAGCAGGGCAAGACTAGGATTGACTCCTAAAAGCATTAGGAAATGAGGCAACCTCACAGACAGGCAGAGGTGTCTGCCCAGGGCAGCTCTGAGAGACCATTGCCCAGTTCCAGTTCAGCAAGCCCTGGGGAAGCTGGAAATTGTGGCTGAAAAAAAAAAAAAAATACAGTTCCTGGGGTGTTAAATAAAAAGCAAGAGGAGGGTCGGGATTTAGCTCAGTGGTTCTGCTGCCTGTCTTGCAAGTGCAAGGTCCTGAGTTCAATCCAGGTACCAAAA
>NW_022900917.1:84045456-84048917 GCF_012274545.1 Fukomys damarensis
AAAAAAAAAAAAAAGGCAAGAGGAATAAACAGGGATGGAAGTCAGCCCTGCAGGGTGCTCTGGCCATGGCCCTCAGGTGGAGCGTGCTCCTCTGGTCCTGATCTCGGTGCAGGAGACCACTTGAAGATTAGGGGGTAGGATTCTACTCCAGGGGCAGTGGAGCCATGTGACATGGGAGAGGGACAGGGACACTAATGCTCCTTCCTGGAACCATCTGCACCTGTGACTCCCAGGTGATGTTAATTTGGTGCTTCTAATCATTCTGAGCAGCAGATGCCTTGTTGAGCCTCAGGAGTTGAAGCTACTTGCTTTTCTCTAGTCTGGCACCGGGGAGCCCAGCCTTCCCTCTACTCTGTTTTGAAGGGCATCGTCTTGGGGCTGAGGCCTAGGTCGCCCCAACCTCCTGGAGTGGCTGTTGCTCCAGTCTGGTCACTGCTGCCTCTCAGGAGGGCTGAGAAGGCTGGGAGGGAGGCACAAGGAGAACCCGTGGTCTAAAGCCTTGAGTTTCCATTTCCTGAGCCCAGTAGAAGTGAGCTGTAAACTGAAACGGTCAAAGGTGGGGCAGGGAGCCTTGGGGCTGAGTTTCCTCATTTCTCTGTTCTGGACGCGGGAAAGGATAAAGGGTGGAGGGGAGGAGCCCAGATGCTAAATTTCAGTTTCCTGAGTGGAAGCAGCAGAGAGGGAGACTAAAGAAGACAGACGGAGGAGTGGGAGGTTCCTAGGGCTGTTTCTTTTTGTCAAGCCTGGAGGGAAGAGGGGGGAAGGGGTGGCACCACACCCCTCAGTGTCCAGGCCTAGGCTAGGGTGCTAGGTGTGGGGATATTTGCCCTGCCCATGCACACACAGGACCTCAGACTCTGGTCCCAGTGCCCATGTGCCCAGGACAAGGCCTCCACCTCCACAGACAAATCCACCCAGTTCCTCCCATTCCTGACGTGTGTGTGGATGAGATCACTGGCATCTCCTGAGCCAGGCCCTGGCTGGCCTCCAGCTGCTCTGGCCTTGGCTTCAGGCTTCAGAGGTGGGCAGGCTGCCCACTCCTGCCCACTGTGTGCCCAGCCCACAGGGTGCTTACCCTAGTGCCTAGGCCCTGCCCCCACCTCTGCAGAGCCCTCCAAGGGTCCCAGCCTGCTGGCCTGGACCTGTCCCAGACAGTCCAGTCCGGGTCCTCTGGTTCCTCTGTACGTTCAGTAGCTTCAGGTAACCTAGACATGCAGGACTCCAACTTCAGGGTCTCCTCAGTTCCCTCTGGGCTCCTTACCAGGGACTAGGAACCTGCCCTTCCTCCTTTCCTCTGCCAGCGTAACAGGCACTACAAAATGAAATTTTTAGAGATAGATTTTTTTTTTTCTTTAGAAACAGCTTCTCCTGCCTAGGGCATAAATGCCCACCCCTAACTCTCCTCAGCTCAGATGAATGGACAAAATATGCAGGTGCTGGCCCCAGGAAGTCCATTTTCCTTTCACCAGAGGGATGGGAAAGGAGAAGTCTGGGTCCAGGAAGGGATAAAACAAACAAATATATCTACTGTATCATCAGATACTCCCCCATTCTTGCTATAAAAGACCCCAACTCACCTGCACACAAGGAAATAGATGGTGGTTTAAGGCAAATGAGCCCCTCATCTCCTTGGAGCCAGCTTTGCGTAAGTCTCTTTTGCTTTTTACCAAAATAAATGTTCTCTGATTTGGTCCACAGTGAGCAAATGAACCTGAGCATATGGACCTAAGCAGCCAGTAGCACCAGGACCCCTGGCCCAAGCTTGTGGGGAGACAGCCTCACTTGCCAGTCTCCAGGCTGCTCCTGGGCCTCAGAGGCCCCAGGTGGCTGAGTTCAAGGTCACAGCTAGAAGGAGAGAAAGGGGCAGAGGGGCCTGTGACCCCACCCTGGGAAGGCTACTGGCCCAGCCTCCTGGAAAATTGTAGAGGACTCAGGACACAATGCTAGGCAGAAAGGCATAGGGGCCAGGGGATGGCAGCCACATGGGTGAGATTCTGGGCCCCACAGGGAGCTGACCATAGACAGTGGCCATGACAGATGGCAGGACAGTAGAGTGATGACAGTGCCCAGGCTAGGGTGGGAGGGAGGTAAACATCACGCTGGGGTGGACAGCACACAGGGGTCCAACCTTCCCCACTGGGTCTGGGCAGTGTGGTGGGGCTCCTACCCTCCCTACTCTGAGGTGTAGGAAGGGGCCTATAGGGTCTGGGGCCCCTACACTTGAGGACATCACCTCGGCTCACCTCCATTTATCCTTACCCCCTCTCCCCTGCTGCACCCCATCAGGGCTTGGGCCAGCCACCTTCATAGCAGTGGAAGATGCCAGGTAAGGCCTGGAAATATTTCTCCTGCCAACCCTGAGCATTGGCAGTGACTTGCACTCTGACCCCTTCCCTTGACCCAGAGGGAGGTTGAGGTGCGGAGACTGGGTCAGGGAGCAGTTAGGACTGCAGAGAATCCTGCTCAGGCCTGATGGCTGGAGGGGGCTTCAGTCCATCTGTCCTACAGTTCTTTGAAGGCTCTGGGAGGATCGCATAGCTGAATCTTCTGCCCCTAATGCTGGGACTCCTATATTCTAGTCTATGCCTCCTACACTGATCTCGGGGGTTAAACATTGCTCCTCCCAGTACTATCTTCCCCCAGGTTCCCAGCTTGGCCAGACCACTTCTGCTTCCCTCACAGCCCAAGAACCCCTTCCTGTATCCCCCAACCTCTTGCTGGGCAGCCTCTTCCTCAGTGGGTCTTAAGTCTGATTTGGGAGACAAAGGGTCCCCAGCTCCTGCCTGCCTTGCCTCTTCCACCTCCCTACCAGCCCAGGGCTTAGTGAGGGCAGGGATCCATCAAGGGGCCACAGGTGGGCAGAGGGGAGACACACTGAGTGAGGGTGGCCCCAGGCTCTGCCCTCACCTGAGTCCTCAAGGATAGGCAAGGCCCTGCTCCTCCTCCCTCTCCCACCTGCTTCCAGAGGCAGGTGTCCTAAGTGACCTCTTTCCTGACTTTCTCACAACTCTTCCTTGGGCACCCTCAGCCTCCCAGAGTTCTACTCTCCAGTTTCCTGTTATGGCCCTTAGTGCCCTCATGTGGCTGAGACCTGAGCTGTGGGTGCAAACCAATACTTCCTCATCCCCCAGTGTCCCGGGAGGACATGACAGTGAGACTCCCACATTCCTGCCTGTGATACCAGCCACCTCTGAGGTCCTTCTTGTTCTGTAAGACTCACATGGCACCAGGGGTACAGGATGCCTGGTAGGGTTGCTTTTCCCACTGACTTCTAGGGTGGGACCCCAACTCTGGGAGCCTCTGCATTTACATTTCCTGATGCTTGAGGATCGGGAAAAAGGTTGGCAAACCAGGTGTGATGATGTACACCTGTAATTCCAGCACTCTAGGAGGCTGAGGCAGGAAGATCACAAATTCAAGCCCAGCCTGGGCAGCTTAACAACTTGAAGACAGCCTGTCTC